>NW_027038822.1:0-39394 GCF_034236695.1 Oncorhynchus nerka
TTATAATGTAGAGAATCATTGTACCATATAGACCACTGTGAAATATATTATAATGTAGAGAATCATTGTACCATATAGACCACTGTGAAATATATTATAATGTAGAGAATCATTTGTACCATATAGACCACTGTGAAATATATTATAATGTAGAGAATCATTGTACCATATAGACCACTGTGAAATATATTATAATGTAGAGAATCATTGTACCATATAGACCACTGCAAAATATATTATAATGTAGAGAATCATTGTACCATATAGACTCACTTGTGAAATATATTATAATGTAGAGAATCATTGAATCACCATATAGACTCACTGTGAAATATATTATAATACGTGAGAGAATCATTGTATATATAGACCACTGTGAAATATGTTATAATGTAGAGAATCATTGTACCATATAGACCACTGTGAAATATATTATAATGTAGAGAATCATTGTACCATATAGACCACTGTGAAATATATTATAATGTAGAGAATCATTGTACCATATAGACCACTGTGAAATATATTATAATGTAGAGAATCATTGTACCATATAGACCACTGTGAAATATATTATAATGTAGAGAATCATTGTACCATATAGACCACTGTGAAATATATTATAATGTAGAGAATCATTGTACCATATAGACCACTGTGAAATATATTATAATGTAGAGAATCATTGTACCATATAGACCACTGTGAAATATATTATAATGTAGAGAATCATTGTACCATATAGACCACTGTGAAATATATTATAATGTAGAATCATTGTACTCATATAGACCACTGTGAAATATATTATAATGTAGAGAATCATTGTACCATATGAACCACTGTAGAAATATATTATAATGTAGAGAATCATTGTACCATATAGACCACTGTGAAATATATTATAATGTAGAAATCATTGTACCATATAGACCACTGTGAAATATATTATAATGTAGAGAATCATTGTACCATATAGACCACTGTGAAATATATTATAATGTAGAGAATCATTGTACCATATAGACCACTGAAATATATTAAATGTAGAGAATCACATTGTATATATGAAACCACTGTGAAATATGGCCTTAATGTGAGAATCATTAGCTATATATAAACCATGAAATATATATTATAATGTAGAAAATCAGTGTGCCTTTGAATACCAAATATCTCCATAATGTGAAATCGTGTACCATATGAACCTGAAATATATTATAATGTAGAATCATTGTACCATATAGACCACTGGCAATTATTGCAAATGTAGAGAATCATTGTACCATATAGACCGCATAAAAATATATATAATGTAGAGAATCATTGGCATATATGGGCCTGTGAAATATATTATAATGTAGAGAATCATTGTACCATATAGACCACTGTGAAATATATTATAATGTAGAGAAGAATCATTGTACCATATCATTGTATACTGTGATATATTATAATGTAGAGAATCATTGTACCATATAGACCCTGTGAAATATATTATAATGTGAGAGAATCATTGTACCATATGAGCACTGTGAAATATATTATAATGTAGAGAATCATTGTACCATATAGACCATATGAAATATATTATAATGTAGAAATCATTAGCCTACATATAGACCACTGAAATGCCATATTATAAATATGTAGAGAATCATTTACCATATAGACCACTGTGAAATATATTTATAATGTGAGAATCATTTGTACCATATAGACCACTGTGAAATATATTATAATGTAGAATCATTAATTCCATATAGACCACTGTGAAATATATTATAATGTAGAATCATTGTACCATATAGACCACTGTGAAATATATTATAATGTAAGAATCATTGTACCATATAGACCACTGTGAAATATATTATAATGTAGAGAATCATTGTACCACTTATAGACCACTGTGGAAATATATTATAATGTAGAGAATCATTGTACCATATAGACCACTGTGAAATATATTATAATGTGAAGAATCATTGTACCATATAGACCACTGTGAAATATATATATAATGTAGAGAATCATTGTACTACATATGAACCACTAGTAAATATATATAATATAAGAGACCACTGTGAAATATATTATAATGTAGAGAATCATTGTACCATATAGACCACTGTGAAATATATATTATAATGTAGAGAATCATTGTACCATATAGACCACTGTGAAATATATTATAATGTGAGAATCATTGTACCATATAGACCACTGTGAAATATATTATAATGTAGAGAATCGTGTACCATATAGACTACTGTGAAATATATTATAAGTAGAATCATTGTACCATATAGACCACTGGTGCAAATATATTATAATGTAGAGAATCATTGTACCATATAGACCACTGTGAAATATATTATAATGTAGAATCATTGTAGCATATATAGACCACTGTAAAAAGTATATTATAATGTGAGAATCATTGTACCATATAGACCACTGTAAAATATATTATAATGTGAGAATCATTGTACCATATAGACCACTGAAATATATTATAATGTGAGAGTCATTGTGCATATATAGACCACTGTGAAATATATTATAATGTAGAGAATCATTGAAATATATATAAATATAGACCACTATAAATATATTATAATGTAGAGAATCATTGTACCATATAGACCACTGTGAAATATATTTATAATGTAGAGAATCATTGTACCATATAGACCACTTAGCAGAAATATATTATAATGTAGAGAATCATTGTACCATATAGACCACTGTAAATATATTATAATAAATCAATTATTTTCACATGAATATAATAAATATATTATAATATAAAGAATCATTATGTATATAGACCACTATGAAATATATTATAATGTGAGAATCATTAATACCATATAGACCACTGTGAAATATATTATAATGTAGAGAATCATTGTACCATATAGACCACTGTGAAATATATATTATATGTGAGAGATATTCATTATTATATAGACCCACTGTAAAATATATTATAATGTGAAAGTCATTGTGCCATATAAATTACTGTGAAATATATTGTAATGTGAGAATCATTGTACCATATAGACCACTGTGAAATATATTATAATGTAGAATCATTGTACCATATAGATATACAAAATATATTATAATGTAGAAATCATTATGCATATAGACCACTGTGAAATATATTATAATGTGAAATCATTAATACCATATAGACCACTGTAAATATATTATAATGTAGAGAATCGTACCATATAGACCACTGTGAAATATATTATAATGCAGAATCATTTTGTAACTATATAGACCACTGCCAGAAATATTATAATGTAGAGAATCATTGTACCATAGACCACTGTGAAATATATTATAATGTAGAGTCATTGTACCATATAGACCACTGTGAAAATATATTATAATGTGAAAATGTTGTACTATATGAGCCACTGTGAAATATATTATAATGTAGAGAATCATTGTACCATATAGACCACTGTGAAATATATTATAATGTAGAGAATCATTGTACCATATAGACCACTGTGAAATATATTATAATGTAGGAGAATCATTGTACCATATAGACCACTGTGAAATATATTATAATGTAGAGAATCATTGCACCATATAGACCACTGTGAAACATATTATAATGTAGAGAATCATTGTTCATAGACATGTGAAATATATTATAATGGTAGAGATTGTACCATATAGACCACTGTGAAATATATTATAATGTAGAATCATTGTACCATATAAGACCATGAAATATATTATAATGTAAATCATTATTATATATAAGATTCACTGTAAATATATTATAATGTAGAGAGTGTTGTGTATAAACCCTGTGAAATATATTATAATGTAGAGAATCATTGTACCATATAGACCACTGTGAAATATATTAAAAATGTAGAGAATCATTGTATATATAGACCACCAGGAAATATATTATAATGTAGAGCAAATCATTGTACCATATAGACCACTCTGTGAAATATATTATAATGTAGAGAATCATTGTAATATATATAGACCACTGTAAAATATATTATAATGGAGAATCATTGTATATAGACCACTGTAGAAATATATTATAATGTAGAGAATCATTGTACCATATAGACCACTGTGAAATATATTATAATGTAGAGAATCATTGTACCATATAGACCACTGTAAAATATATTATAATGTAGAGAATCATTGTACCATATAGACCACTATAATTATATTTTGAGAATCATTGTACCATATAGACCACTGTGAAATATATTATAATGTAGAGAATCATTGTACCATATAGACCACTGTGAAATATGTTATAATGTGGATAATCATTGTACATATACATCATAAATATATTATAATGTGAAATATATTATAATGTAGAGAATCATTGTACCATATAGACCACTGTGAAATATATTATAATGTAGAGAACTGTTTTGTACCATATAGACCACTGCAGAAATATATTATAAGGTAGAGAATCATTGTACCATATAATCACCTGTGAAATATATATAATGTAGAGAATCATTGTACCATATGAACCATGGGAAATGATATTTATATAAGAATCATTTAATACCATATAGACCATCAGAAATATATTATAATGCAGAGAAATTGTACCATATAGACCACACTGTGAAATATATTATAATACAGAGAATCATTTATTATATAACCACTGCAAATATATTATAATGTAGAGAATCATTGTACACCATATAGGACCACTGTGAAATATATTATAATGTAGAGAATCATTGTACCATATAGACCACTGTGAAATATATTATAATGTAGAGAATCATTGTACCATATAGACCACTGTGAAATATATTATAAATGTAGAGAATCATTGTTCAGACCATCAGAAATATATTATAATGTAGAGAATCATTGTACCATATAGACCACTGTGAAATATATTATAATGTGCAGAATCATTGTACCATATAGACCACTGTGAATGTATAATATATCATTGTACCATATAGACCACTGTGAATTATATTATAATGTAGAAATCATTGTACCATATAGACCACGAAATATATTATAATGTAGAGAATCATTGTACCATATAGACCATCACTGTGAAATATATTATAATGTAGAGAATCATTGTACCATATAGACCACTGAATATATTATACCAAGAGAATCATTGTACCATATAAGTAATCACTCGTAAAATATTAAATGTAGAGGAAATCATTGTACCATATAGACCACTGTGAAATATATTATAATGTTAGAATCATTGTACACTATATAGACCACTGTGAAATATATTATAATGTAGAGAATCATTGTACCATATAGACCATAAGAAATATATTATAATGTAGAGAATCATTGTACCATAGACCACTGTGAAATATATTATAATGTAGAGAATCATTGTACCATATAGACCACTCAGAAATATATTATAATGTAGAGAATCATTGTAAATTATATAGACCCAGAAATATATTATAATGTAGAGAATTTGAAGAGTAATTATAGACCACTGTGAAAATGTTATAATGTAGAGAATCATTGTACCATATAGACCACTGTGAAATATATTATAATGTAGAGAATCATTGTACCATATAGACCAATGAAATATATTATAATGTGGAGAGAATCATTGTGCCATATAGACCACTGTGAAATATATTATAATGTAGAGAAATCATTGTACCATATAGACCACTATGAAATATATTATAATGTAGAGAATCATTGCTATATAGACCACTGTGGAAATATATTATAATGTAGAATCAGAATCATTGTGCCATATAGACCACTGTGAAATATATTATAATGTAGAGAATCATTGTACCATATAGACCACTGTGAAATATATTATAATGTAGAGAATCATTGTACCATATAGACCACTGTGAAATATATTATAATGTAGAGAATCATTGTGCCATATAGACCACTGTGAAATATATTATAATGTAGAGAATCCTGTTGTACCATATAGACCACTGTGAAATATATTATAATGTAGAGAATCATTGTACCATATAGACCACTGTGAATATATATTATAATGTGAGAATCATTGTACCATATAGACCACTGTGAAAATATATTATAATGTAGAGAATCATTGTACCATATAGACCACTGTGAAATATATTATAATGCTAGAGAATCATTGTACCATATAGACCACTGTGAATATATTATAATGTAGAGAATCATTGTACCATATAGACCACTGTGAAATATATTATAATGTAGAGAATCATTGTACCATATAGACCACTGTGAAAATATATTATAATGTAGAGAATCATTGTACCATATAGACCACTGTGAAATATATTATAATGTAGAGAATCATTGTACCATATAGACCACTGTGAAATATATTATAATGTAGAGAATCATTGTACCATATAGACCACTGTGAAATATATTATAATGTAGAGAATCATTGTACCATATAGACCACTGTGAAATATATTATAATGTAGAGAATCATTGTACCATATAGACCACTGTGAAATATATTATAATGTAGAGAATCATTGTACCATATAGACCACTGTGAAATATATTATAATGTAGAGAATCATTGTACCATATAGACCACTGTGAAATATATTATAATGTAGAGAATCATTGTACCATATAGACCACTGTGAAATATATTATAATGTAGAGAATCATTTAACCATATAGACCACTGTAAAGGAAATATATTATAATGTAGAGAATCATTGTACCATATAGACCACTGTGAAATATATTATAATGTAGAGAATCATTAAAACTATATAGACCCTGTGAAATATATTATAATGTAGAGAATCATTGTACCATATAGACCACTGTGAAATATATTATAATGTAGAGAATCATTGTACCATTATAGACCACTGTGAAATATATTATAATGTAGAGAATCATTGTACCATATAGACCACTGTGAAATATATTATAATGTAGAGAATCATTGTACCATAGACCACTGTGAAATATATTATAATGAGAATCATTGTACCATATAGACCACTGTGAAATATATTATAATGTAGAGAATCATTGTACCATATAGACCACTGTATGAAATATATTATGTGTAGAATCATTGTACCATATAGACCACTGTGAAATATATTATAATGTAGAGAATCATTAAATATATAGACCACTGTAAATATATTATAATAGAGAATCATTACCATATAGACCACTGTGAATATATTATAATGTAGAGAATTGTACCATATAGACCACTGTGAAAAATATTATAATGTAGAATCAGAATCATTGAAATATATTATAATAGAATCATATAGACCACTGTGAAATATATTATAAATGTAGAGAATCATTGTACCATATAGACCACTGTGAAATATATTATAATGTGTATAATCATTGTACCATATAGACCACTGTGAAATAATTCATCATTGTACCATATAGACCACTGTGAAATATATTATAATGTAGAGAATCATTGTACCATATAGACCACTCAGAAATATATTATAATGTAGAGAATCATTGTACCATATAGACCCACTGTGAAATATATTATAATGTAGAGAATCATTGTACCATAGGACCACTGTGAAATATATTATAATGTAGAGAATCATTGTACCACATAGACCACTGTGAAATATATACAATGTAGAGAATCATTAATGTCAGAGAATCATTGTACCATATAGACCACTGTGAAATATATTATAATGTGTAGAGAATCATTGTACCATATAGACCACTGTGAAATATATTATAATGTAGAGAATCATTGTACCATATAGACCACTGTGAAAATATATTATAATGTAGAGAATCATTGTACCATATAGACCACTGTGAAATATATTATAATGTAGAGAATCATTGTACCATATAGACCACTGTGAAATATATTATAATATAGAGAATCATTGTACCATATAGACCACTGTGAAATATATTATAATGTAGAGAATCATTATTACCATATAGACCACTGAAATATATTATAATGTGAAGATCATTGTACCATATAGACCACTGTGAAATATATTATAATGAAATCATTGTACCATATAGACCACTGTGAAATATATTATAATGTAGAGAATCATTAGCCACCATAGACCACTGTGAAATATATTATAATATGAGAATCATTGTACCATATAGACCTGTGAAATATATTATAATGTAGAGATCATTGTACCATATAGACCACTGTGAAATATATTATAATGTAGAGAATCATTGTACCATATAGACCACTGTGAAATATATTATAATGTAAAGAATCATTGTACCATATATGACCACTGTGAAATATATTATAATGTAGAGAATCATTGTACCACTTATAGACCACTGTGAAATATATTATAATGTAAGAGAATGTTGCATTGTACCATATAGACCACTGTAAAAATTATAATGTACAGAAGATCATTGTATATATAGGCCACTGTGAAATATATTATAATGTAGAGAATCATTGTACCATATAGACCACTGTGAAATATATTATAATGAAGAGTCATTGTACCATATAGACCACTGTGAAATATAGTATAATGTAGAGAATCATTGTACCATATAGACCACTGTGAAATATATTATAATGTAAGAGAATCATTGTACCATATAGACCACTGTGAAATATATTATAATGTAGAGAATCATTGTACCATATAGACCACTGTGAAATATATTATAATGTAGAGAATCATTGTACCATATAGACCACTGTGAAATATATTATAATGTGAGAATCATTGTACCATATAGACCACTGTGAAACATATTATAATGTAAAGAATCATTGTACCATATAGACCACTGTAAATATATTATAATGTAGAGAATCATTGTACCATATAGACCACTGTGAAATATATTATAATGTAAGAGAATCATTTGTACCATATAGACCACTGTGAAATATATTATAATGTGAAATCATTGTACCATATAGACCACTGTGAAATATATTATAATGTAGCAGAAGTCATTGTACCATATAGACCACTGTATAGAAATATATTATAATGTAGAATCATTGTACCATATAGACCACTGTGAAATATATTATAATGTGAAAATCATTGCTTCCATATAGACCACTATGAAATATATTATAATGTAGAAGATCATTGTACCATATAGACCACTGTGAAATATATTATAATGTGAGAATCATTTCATATAGACCACATGAAATATATTATAATGTGAGAAATATATATATAATGAAAATAACAACAATAGAGAATAATTTGTACCATATAGACCACTGTGAAATATATTATAATGTAGAGAATCATTGTACCATATAGACCACTGTGAAATATATTATAATGTAGAGAATCATTGTACCATATAGACCACTGTGAATATATTATAATGTAGAGAATCATTGTACCATATAGACCACTGTGAAATATACTATAATGTAGAGAATCATTGTACCATATAGACCACTGTGAAATATATTACTCAATGTAGAGAATCATTGTACCATATAGACCACTGTAAATATATTATAATGTAGAAATGTTGTACACATATAGACCACTGTGAAATATATTATAATGTAGAGGAAATCATTGTACCATATAGACCACTGTGAAATATATTATAATGTAGAGAATCATTGTACCATATAGACCACTGTGAAATATATTATAATGTAGAGAATCATTGTACCATATAGACCACTGTAAAAATATATTATAATGTAGAGAATCATTGTACCATATAGACCACCGTAAAATATATTATAATGTAGAGAGAATCATTGTACCACATATAGACCACTGAGAAATATATTATAATGTAGAGAATCATTGTACCATATAGACCACTGTGAAATATATTATAATGTAGAGAATCATTGTACCATATAGACCACTGTGAAATATATTATAATGTAAAGAATCATTGTACCATATAGACCACTGTGAAATATATTATAATGTAGAATCATTGTACCATATAGACCACTGAAATATATTATAATGTAGAAGAATCATTGTACCATATAGACCACTGTGAAATATATTATAATGTAGAGAATCATTGTACCATATAGACCACTGTAGAAATATATTATAATGTAGAGAATCATTGTACCATATAGACCACTGTGAAATATATTATAATGTAGAGAATCATTACATGCCATATAGACCACTGTGAAATATATTATAATGTAGAGAATCATTGTACCATATAGACCACTGTGAAATATATTATAATGTAAGAAATCATTGTACCATATAGACCACTGTGAAATATATTATAATGTAGAGAATCATTGTACCATATAGACCACTGTGAAATATATTATAATGTAGAGAATCATTGTACCATATAGACCACTGTGAAATATATTATAATGTAGAGAATCATTGTACCATATAGACCACTCAGAAATATATTATAATGTAGAGAATCATTGTACCATATAGACCACTGTGAAATATGTGATAATGTATCATTTGTACCATATATAGACCACTGTGAAATATATTATAAGAATCATTGTACCATATAGACCACTGTGAAATATATTATAATGTAGAGATTGTACCAATAGACCACTGTGAAATATATTATAATGTGTACCATATAGACCACTGTGAAATATATTATAATGTAGAGAATCATTGTACCATATAGACCACTGTGAAATATATTATAATGTGAGAATCATTGTACCATATAGACCACTGTGAAATATATTATAATGTAGAGAATCATTGTACCATATAGACCACTGTGAAATATATTATAATGTAGAGAATCATTGTACCATATAGACCACTGTGAAATATATTATAATGTAGAGAATCATTGTACCATATAGACCACTGTGAAATATATTATAATGTAGAGAATCATTGTACCATATAGACCACTGTGAAATATATTATAATGTAGAGAATCATTGTACCATATAGACCACTGTGAAATATATTATAATGTAGAGAATCATTGTACCATATAGACCACTGTGAAATATATTATAATGTAGAGAATCATTGTACCATATAGACCACTGTGAAATATATTATAATGTAGAGAATCATTGTACCATATAGACCACTGTAGAGAAGAAATAGACCACTGAAAATTATAATGTAGAGAATCATTGTACCATATAGACCACTGTGAAATATATTATAATGTAGAGAATCATTGTACCATATAGACCACTGTGAAATATATTATAATGTAGAGAATCATTGTACCATATAGACCACTGTGAAAATATTATATGAGAATATACCAATGTAGAGAATCATTGTACCATATAGACCACTGTGAAATATATTATAATGTAGAGAATCATTGTACCATATAGACCACTGTGAAATATATTATAATGTAGAGAATCATTGTACCATATAGACCACTGTGAAATATATTATAATGTAGAGAATCATTGTACCATATAGACCACTGTGAAATATATTATAATGTAGAGAATCATTGTACCATATAGACCACTAGTGAAATATATTATAATGTAGAGAATCATTGTACCATATAGACCACTGTGAAATATATTATAATGTAGAGAATCATTGTACCATATAGACCACTGTGAAATATATTATAATGTAGAGAATCATTGTACCATATAGACCACTGTGAAATATATTATAATGTAGAGAATCATTGTACCATATAGACCACTGTGAAATATATTATAATGTAGAGAATCATTGTACCATAGACCACTGTGAAATATATTATAAGAGAATCATTGTACCATATAGACCACTGTGAAATATATTATAATGTAGAGAATCATTGTACCATATAGACCACTGTGAAATATATTATAATGTAGAGAATCATTGTACCATATAGACCACTGTGAAATATATTATAATGTAGAGAATCATTGTACCATATAGACCACTGTGAAATATATTATAATGTAGAGAATCATTGTACCATATAGACCACTGTGAAATATATTCTCCATAAAAATATTGTATTTTCAGCTGTTTAAAGTTGGGGTACAAAACAAAGCAAAAGGAGCAAAAACAAACTGTTAGAACAGGAAGCATAGAAATAGCGGATAATTGAATATGTTCGGACATACAAAATTACCCTAATTTGCTAAACATCAGTCCTTATTTAACAATGCTTACCTACCTATAAAAAGCCATTGAAGCAGACCTAAAGTCATTTTTGCAATATTGTTCTAATGAGTAAAAAATGCTATGCAAATTGCCATTCTAATATGGCATTGCTTGTATGACCTTTTGACTTCTCAACCGCCTGGTAGTTAGTACTCTGTTATTTAAAAAAAAAACATCAAGTTGAAAAAAACACATCTATTAGTTCTTATTTGAGTTGTTAGTAATAGGAATTAAAGGTTAAATCATTTTTTCCACATGTTTTTCAAGAAGAGACAGCTAAACTGTTAAAACCCATTTCAGCAGTGTTGAAATTGCCACTGGTTCCTGATTGGTTTCGCATAAACACGGATTGATTCAGCAATAATAGGTCTGTGCTGCTTTAGAAGGTTTTTCATGTATGAACTTAGACATTGTGGTCCAGAGAAGCATCAGTGATACCAATATAAATATGATACATTGCTTTTTATGTCATTCATATAGAATTTCCCTTGATCATTGTTTCCATGAGTTGAGAGAATATTGCAGCTGCCTTCTCTCTACTAGTAAACGTGACCCCTCACCTCCATCTGGTGGCAGGAGGTAGTAGTGGGTCATTTAGCTAACTACTAAATATCATAATACCAATACCAATACCTAGGCAGTAAAACAATGTTCATAAATTAATTTGATTTATTACTGAGTTTTAAGAGGCAGAATAAAATAAAACATTATGACATCTGACAAAATTGACATGGTTAGGAGTCAAATAAGATCGAACTTTTCTCAGAAGAGATCATATATAAAAACATAATCATTGATTTAGTTAAGACATTAAATTCCACAAAGTTATTTGAAAATGTCTGTGTATCAACTGTGTAAAATCAAAAAGTATTTTACAATTTACATGTGATGCCACATTTTAAAATAATAACCAAATACACAAATACATGATAATGTATGTTACAAATCCTTAATGAAATCGTTTGTTACACCCAATAGACGGCATTGTAAAATATGTACACAGACACAATAGAATAGAAAAGGTCCCTCTCCTCTCTCACTGATTCACTCTTAGCTCTTAATCTCTTGAATTATTCTCTTTATCTCTCATCTTCGCTGTCCTTTGTTCCTCACCTCTCTCTCTCTCATCCCCTCTCTCTTCCCCATCAATCAATCACTCTTTTTCCCTATCTTTTTCCACACCCAGCCCTCTTAACCTTTTTTCTGTCTCCATCTTCTCTTCCTCCCACCTCACCTCCTTCTCTCATCTCTCCTCCTCCCTCTCTATCTGTGTCTGAGTGTGTTGATGTGGGCACAGATCTTGAGAGCTGGTCCCAATTTGATGTTCATGCTGGTCATCAGGTGGTCCTCCGTGAGCAGTAGCAGAGCCTGGCCGTCTATCTCCTGAACACGGAACGCCTCCGCAACCTCGACACAACCTAAAGAAAACATACACACACAGGTTATAACCTCCACACAACCTTAAAACAGCATACACACAGGTTATAACCTTTCCAAAACATTAAAACAACATCCACACAGGTTATAACCTCCCAACAACCTTAAAACAACATACAGCTAGGTTATAACCTCCCCACAACCTTAAAACAACATTCACACAGGTTATAACCTCCACACAACCTAAAGATAACATACATCCAGGTTATAACCTCTCCATAACCGTAAAACAACATTGGCCCCGGTTATAACCTCCCCACAACATACACACTGGTTTTAACCTCCAGACAACCTAAAGATAACATACACCTAAGTTATAACCTCTCCATAACCTTATAACAACATACATCCAGGTTATAACCACCCCACAACCTTAAAGCACCATACACCCAGGTTATAACCTCCCCAAAACCTAAAGACAACACACACAAGTTATAACTTCCCCACAACCTTATAACAACATACATCCAAATTATAACATCCCCACAACCTTAAAACACCATAGGTTATAACCTCCCCAAAACATAAAGACAACACACACAGATTATAACCTCCCCAAAACCTAAAGGCAACACACACAGGTTATAACCTCCCCAAAACCTAAAGACAACACACACAGGTTATAACCTCCCCAAAACCTAAAGACAACACACACAGGTTATAACCTCCCCAAAACCTAAAGACAACACACACAGGTTATAACCTCCCCAAAACCTAAAGACAACACACACAGGTTATAACCTCCCCAAAACCTAAAGACAACACACACAGGTTATAACATCCCCACAACCTAAAGACAACGCATAACCGACCAACAACCTACAGCAGGGAGATGGGTGAATGCGTGTCCTTGTGTGTGTGTGTTACATGGCAGTGTGTGTATGTGTTACCTGGCAGTGTGTGTGTGTGTGTTACCTGGCAGTGTGTGTGTGTGTTACCTGGCAGTGTGTGTGTGTGTTACCTGGCAGTGTGTGTATGTGTTACCTGGCAGTGTGTGTATGTGTTACCTGGCACTGTGTGTGTGTTACCTGGCAGTGTGTGTGTGTGTGTGTGTGTTACCTGGCAGTGTGTGTGTGTTACCTGGCAGTGTGTGTATGTGTTACCTGGCAGTGTGTGTGTGTGTTATCTGGCAGTGTGTGTATGTGTTACCTGGCAGTGTGTGTGTTACCTGGCAGTGTGTGTATGTGTTACCTGGCAGTGTGTGTATGTGTTACCTGGCAGTGTGTGTGTGTGTTACCTGGCAGTGTGTGTATGTGTTACCTAGCAGTGTGTGTGTGTGTATGTGTTATGTGGCAGTGTGTGTTTGTATGTGTTACCTGGCGGTGTGTGTGTGTGTGTTACCTGGCAGTGTGTGTATGTGTTACCTAGCAGTGTGTGTGTGTGTGTGTTACCTGGCAGTGTGTGTGTGTGTGTTACCTGGCAGTGTGTGTATGTGTTACCTGGCAGTGTGTGTGTGTGTTACCTGGCAGTGTGTGTATGTGTTATGTGGCAGTGTGTGTGTTACCTAGCAGTGTGTGTTACGTGGCAGCGTGTATGTGTTGCCTGGCAGTGTGTGTATGTGTTACCTAGCAGTGTGTGTATGTGTTACCTAGCAGTGTGTGTGTGTGTTACCTGGCAGTGTGTGTGTGTGTGTTACATGGCAGTGTGTGTATGTGTTACCTAGCAGTGTGTGTGTGTGTTACCTGGCAGTGTGTGTGTGTGTGTGTGTTACCTGGCAGTGTGTGTATGTGTTACCTGGCAGTGTGTGTGTGTGTTACCTGGCAGTGTGTGTATGTGTTACCTGGCAGTGTGTGTGTGTGTTACCTGGCAGTGTGTGTGTGTGTTACCTGGCAGTGTGTGTATGTGTTACCTAGCAGTGTGTGTGTGTGTTACCTGGCAGTGTGTGTGTGTGTTACCTGGCAGTGTGTGTATGTGTTACCTGGCAGTGTGTGTATGTGTTACCTAGCAGTGTGTGTGTTACCTAGCAGTGTGTGTGTGTGTGTTACCTGGCAGTGTGTGTATGTGTTATGTGGCAGTGTGTGTTTGTATGTGTTACCTGGCGGTGTGTGTGTGTGTTACCTAACAGTGTGTGTATGTGTTACCTAGCAGTGTGTATGTGTTACCTGGCAGTGTGTGTATGTGTTATGTGGCAGTGTGTGTGTGTATGTGTTACCTGGCGGTGTGTGTGTGTGTGTTACCTGGCGGTGTGTGTGTGTGTTACGTGGCAGTGTGTGTATGTGTTACTTGGCAGTGTGTGTATGTGTTACCTGGCAGTGTGTGTATGTGTTACCTGGCAGTGTGTGTTACCTGGCAGTGTGTGTATGTGTGTGTTACCTGGCAGTGTGTGTATGTGTTACCTGGCAGTATGTGTTACCTGGCAGTGTGTGTGTTACCTGGCAGTGTGTGTGTGTTACCTGGCAGTGTGTGTGTGTGTGTGTTACCTGGCAGTGTGTGTGTTACCTGGCAGTGTGTATGTGTTACCTAGCAGTGTGTGTGTGTGTATGTGTTATGTGGCAGTGTGTGTTTGTATGTGTTACCTGGCGGTGTGTGTGTGTGTGTTACCTGGCAGTGTGTGTATGTGTTACCTAGCAGTGTGTGTGTGTGTTACCTGGCAGTGTGTGTGTGTGTGTGTGTGTTACCTGGCAGTGTGTGTGTGTGTTACCTGGCAGTGTGTGTGTGTGTTACCTGGCAGTGTGTGTGTATGTGTTATGTGGCAGTGTGTGTGTTTGGCCTGGCAGCGTGTATGTGTTGCCTGGCAGTGTGTGTATGTGTTACCTAGCAGTGTGTGTATGTGAGCAGTGTGTGTGTGTGTTACCTGGTGTGTGTGTGTGTTACCTGGCAGTGTGTGTGTGTTACCTGGCAGTGTGTGTGTGTTACCTGGCAGTGTGTGTGTGTGTTACCTGGCAGTGTGTGTATGTGTTACCTGGCAGTGTGTGTGTGTGTTACCTGGCAGTGTGTGTATGTGTTACCTGGCAGTGTGTGTGTGTGTTACCTGGAGGGTGTGTGTGTGTGTTACCTGGCAGTGTGTGTATGTGTTACCCTAACAGTGTGTGTGTGTGTTACCTGGCAGTGTTACCTGTGTGTGTATGTGTTACCTGGCAGTGTGTGTATGTGTTATAGCAGTGTGTGTGTTACCTAGGTTACCTAGCAGTGTGTGTGTGTGTGTTACCTGGCAGTGTGGCAGTGTGTGTTTGTATTGTTACCTGGCGGTGTGTGTGTGTGTTACCTGTGCAGTGTTAAGCAGTGTGTATGTGTTACCAGTGTGTGTATGTGTTATGTGGCAGTGTGTGTGTGTATATTGTTACCTGGCAGTGTGTGTGTTGTTACCTGGCAGTGTGTGTGTGTGCCTGGCAGTGTGTGTGTGTTACCTGGCAGTGTGTGTATGTGTGTGTTACCTGGCAGTGTGTGTATGTGTTACCTGGCAGTATGTGTATGTTACCTGGCAGTGTGTGTATGTGTGTTACCTGGCAGTGTGTATGTGTTACCTGTATGTTTCTCTGGCAGTGTATGTGCTGTTACCTGGCAGTGTGTGTGTGTGTTACCTGGCAGTGTGTGTATATGTTACCTGGAGTGTATGTGTTGTTACCCAGTGTATGTGTTACCTGTGTGTGTGTTCCACCTGGCAGTGTGTTGTTACCTGGCAGTGTGTGTGTGTAAAGTCCTGGCAGTGTGTGTGTGTGTGTTACCTTGTGTATTTACCCAGTGTGTGTGTGTGTTACCTCCCAGTGTGTGTGTGTTACCTGGCAGTGTGTGTGTTACCTGGCAGTGTATGTGTTACCTGGCAGTGTGTGTGTTACCTGGCAGTGTATGTGTTGCCTGGCAGTGTGTGTGTGTGTTAGCTGGCAGTGTATGTGTTGCCTGGCAGTGTGTGTGTGTTACCTGGCTACCTGGCAGTGTGTGTGTGTGTGTGTTACCTCTGTGTGTTACCTGGCAGTGTATGTGTTACCTGGCAGTGTGTGTGTTACCTGGCAGTGTATGTGTTGCCTGGCAGTGTGTGTGTGTGTTAGCTGGCAGTGTATGTGTTGCCTGGCAGTGTGTGTGTGTGTTACCTGGCAGTGTAGTGTGTGTTACCTGGCAGTGTATGTGTTGCCTGGCAGTGTGTGTGTTACCTGGCAGTGTATGTGTGTGTTACCTGGCAGTGTATGTGTTGCCTGGCAGTGTGTGTGTGTGTTACCTGGCAGTGTATGTGTTGCCTGGCAGTGTGTGTGTGTGTTACCTGGCAGTGTATGTGTTGCCTGGCAGTGTGAATGTGTGTTACCTGGCAGTGTGTGTATAAAGTCCCAGACTTGCTCGACGCTCCACTGTGCAGGTAGGGAGTCACTAGAGGTCACAGTGGAGTTACCAGGGGTCATCGCTGGCTCTGAGGCCCTCCTCGCCCTCCGTGCCGCTCGGCGCTCCAGCCTGGCTGCCGTGGGAACAGCATACCCCTCCTCCTCTTCGTTGTCACGGCGATGGGCGCTCCATATTTCACGGGGCTAAAATAGATTATGTTACAGGAGACGGAACATGTATGAACAGCTGGGCTTCAATTATAAAGGCTTCTATATGCCTATAACATATTATAAGGCATTAAACCTGCAGGATATACCATAAAGTGTATCCCTGTGGAGTGACCTATTTGTTAAAAGTTGTAACTGACCAGTCGCAGTAAGAGAGGCTTCCCAGGCACAGACTCCACCTTGTTTATCTCAGAGCGTCGCCCCTCTGGCTGGCTGCCAGCACTCAGGGCACGCAGACGCTTGGACAGCCCTACATTATACCTGGAGGGAGAGAGAGGGAGAAAGAGGATGATGATGTGTCCTTTCTCTGAGCTCTCTGGGGTTGAGATTTCCTCCCATGTGACGTCCTGTCTGACCACAGCCTGTGTGAGGGTTTCTGTGTTTTTGTGTGTTTATGAATGTCTGTGCAGTACAACTGTAGTAAATATGTGGTGAAACAACATCACATACAACTTGCTGTCTAGACCAGGGGTTCCCAAACCTTTTTGGGCCGTGACCCCAGTTTGATTTTCAAAAATGTGTGACCCCACCATGTAAAAATATGTATGTAATCAACGGCTAATGGTAACTTTTTTAATTGGGGCTATGACAGGCTATTACAAATCAGTCTGACAGTACTTTTGAAAGTATTTCAATCTGAAGGAAGTATTGTGGTTTGAAGTGAAATCAGAATCAGAAAGGTATTGAGAAGTTCAGAAGATCATCAGGCAATAATTTGGTATGAACTTCTGTGTAGAAAAGAACATGATCATTGATGATGTCCTCCCCCCGGTCTGATGCAGTGCCTGGTGTTGTCCATTCTGTTCTAATGAGTCCTGTGTGGCTTGTGGGAATTGTAGACAGAAACAGGAGACACATACGTGTTCCTGAGAGTCTTGTCTTCCAGTGTTGGGGTCATGTTGTAGTTGAAACAGTGTTGGGGTCATAATATGTTGTAGTTGAAACAGTGTTGGGGTCATGTTGTAGTTTAAACAGTGTTGGGGTCATGTTGTAGTTGAACCAGTGTTGGGTTCATGTTGTAGTTTAAACAGTGTTGGGGTCATAAAATGTTGTAGTTGAAACAGTGTTGGGGTCATAAAATGTTGTAGTTGAAACAGTGTTGGGGTCATGTTGTAGTTGAAACAGTGTTGGGGTCATAAAATGTTGTAGTTGAAACAGTGTTGGGGTCATGTTGTAGTTTAAACAGTGTTGGGGTCATGTTGTAGTTGAAACAGTGTTGGGGTCATAAAATGTTGTAGTTGAAACAGTGTTGGGGTCATGTTGTAGTTGAAACAGTGTTGGGGTCATAAAATGTTGTAGTTGAAACAGTGTTGGGGTCATGTTGTAGTTGAAACAGTGTTGGGGTCATGTTGTAGTTGAAACAGTGTTGGGGTCATGTTGTAGTTTAAACAGTGTTGGGGTCATGTTGTAGTTGAAACAGTGTTGAGGTCATGTTGTAGTTGAAACAGTGTTGGGGTCATGTTGTAGTTGAAACAGTGTTGGGGTCATGTTGTAGTTTAAACAGTGTTGGGGTCATGTTGTAGTTGAAACAGTGTTGGGGTCATGTTGTAGTTTAAACAGTGTTGGGGTCATGTTGTAGTTTAAACAGTGTTGGGGTCATGTTGTAGTTTAAACAGTGTTGGGGTCATGTTGTAGTTGAAACAGTGTTGGGGTCATAATATGTTGTAGTTGAAACAGTGTTGGGGTCATGTTGTAGTTTAAACAGTGTTGGGGTCATGTTGTAGTTTAAACAGTGTTGGGGTCATGTTGTAGTTGAAACAGTGTTGGGGTCATGTTGTAGTTGAAACAGTGTTGGGGTCATGTTGTAGTTTAAACAGTGTTGGGGTCATGTTGTAGTTGAAACAGTGTTGGGGTCATAATATGTTGTAGTTGAAAAGTGTTGGGTTCATTTGTAGTTTAAAAGTGTTGGGGTCATAAAATGTTGTTTGAAACAGTGTTGGGGTCATGTTGTAGTTGAAACAGTGTTGGGGTTACTAAAAATGGTTTTAGTTTAACCCAGTGTTTTCAAATGTTCAGTTGCAACCCCATATTGGGGTCATGTTTAGTTAAACAGTGTTGGGGTCATGTTTAGTTGAAACAGTGTTGGCAGTCATAAACTCTTCCTGGGTGTGGGGTCATGTTGTTTGAAACAGTGTTACCCTCATGTTGTAGTTGAAACAGTGTTGGGGTCAGACCAAGAGAATAACAGTGTTCTGGTCATGTTGTAGTTTAAACAGTGTTGGGGTCATGTTGTAGTTTAAACAGTAGTCATGTTGTAGTTTAAACAGTGTTGAAGGGTCATGTTGTTCCCACAAACAGTGTTAACACTCATGTATGTAGTTTCAGTGTGGGGGGTCATGTTGTAGTTCAAACAGTGTTGGGTCATGAATATTGAGTTGAATATTGATTCAGAACCAGTTTAAACAGTGTTGGGGTCATGTTGTAGTTGAAACAGTGTTGGGGTCATGTTGTAGTTGAAACAGTGTTGGGGTCATGTTGTAGTTGAAACAGTGTTGGGGTCATAATATGTTGTAGTTTAAACCGTTCAAAAGATACAGTCACATTTGTATGAATAAAAACAGAAATCGCTCTGTTTATTGCAACTGTATCTAGTGGCTACCGGAGGTTACTGACTGGTTTTATTTCAACCCATTTTCAAATCAGGCAACCCCATATTTGTATTTGTTATGGATCCCCATTAGTTCCTACCAAGGCAGCAGCTACTCTTCCTGGGTGTGTATAGTTTGGTCGCCACCCCTAGTTTGAGAAACGCTGGTCTAGACCAAGAGAATAACTATTCTGTCACTGTCTTGTTACTGTGTTCAGCCAATGGTAGTGCGGCTTACCTGCGGGCACAGGAAGTGGAGCAGTATCGCTTGGAGCGATGGAAGGAGTGGGCGTGGCCTCTCTTCCCACAAGACTCGCAATGTAACACTCCCCTATGTCTCTCTCTGGGACCTAGTGTGGTTTGGATTCAGAGAGATAATTGAATTGAATATTGAATTGAATATTGATTCAGAACCAGGAGATTAAGGTGGGTTACCTGGGTGGTCACTTGTAGCCACACGGAGGGGGAGTTCTGATGAAAGGGCTGGAAGGGTGAGCTCAGGGGAGTCTGTCAAGGAAAACTGCTCCCTCTATGTTCCCATTCTGGGGGAGAAAAAGAAGAGAGACGAGAGGAGAGGAGGAGCACAGGAAGACAGGGGGAAAGGTTATACTGGTGAGGGGGAGAGAGGAGGAGCAGATGGAGGGGGAGAGGAGGAGAGGACAGGACTGGGGATTTATCCGTTTGTGACACCAAAGAGGACCAGCTATATCCCCTGTAGGAATTGTGAGTTTGTGGCGGGAATGCCTGCAGCCCCTCCTGTATGATGAAGCCCTCCACCAGGTGAGGAAGACACGCTCCGCCCTCTGGCCAGACCCTCTGTGACCAAGGCTTGCGCTCCAATAGACTGAAGGTCTCAGGGCAGCTCTGTGACAGGCTGAGGAAGATGGGGTGGAAGGGCTAACAGGCAGGAGAGGAGGGGGAGAAGATGGGGTGAGGAAGGGTGAGGCAGGGGAGACTGAGAGGAAAGACTGGACAAGACTGGGGGGAGGAAAAAAGAAGAGGAAGACGGAGAGGGGGGAGAGGAGGAGCAGAACAGAGAAAGAGGAAGACGGGTGGAGGGGAGAGAGGAGGAGAGGACAGAAGAGGAAGACGGGGTGGAGGGGGAGAGAGGAGGAGCAGGACAGAGGAGGAAGACGGGGTGGAGGGGAGAGAGGAGGAGAGGACAGAGAGGAAGATGGGGTGGAGGGGGAGAGAGGAGGAGCAGGACAGAGGAAGAAGACGGTGTGGAGGGGGAGAGAGGAGGAGAGGACAGAAGAGGAAGACGGGGTGGAGGGGGAGAGAGGAGGACAGGACAGAGGAGAAGATGGGGTGGAGGGGAGAGAGGAGGAGAGGACAGAAGAGGAAGACGGTGGTGGAGGGGGAGAGAGGAGGAGAGGACAGAAGAGGAAGACGGGGTGGAGGGGGAGAGAGGAGGGACAGGACAGAAGAGGAAGACGGGTGGAGGGGGGAGAGAGGAGGAGAGGACAGAAGAGGAAGACGGGGTGGAGGGGGAGAGAGGAGGAGAGGACAGAAGAGGAAGACGGGGTGGAGGGGAGAGAGGAGGAGAGGACAGAAGAGGAAGACGGGGTGGAGGGGGGAGAGAGGAGGAGCAGGACAGAGGAAGAAGATGGGGTGGAGGGGGGAGAGAGGAGGAGAGGACAGAAGAGGAAGACGGTGGTGGAGGGGGGAGAGAGGAGGAGAGGACAGAAGAGGAAGACGGGGTGGAGGGGGAGAGAGGAGGAGAGGACAGAAGAGGAAGACGGGGTGGAGGGGGAGAGAGGAGGAGAGGACAGAAGAGGAAGACGGGGTGGAGGGGGAGAGAGGAGGAGAGGACAGAAGAAGAAGATGGGGTGGAGGGGGAGAGAGGAGGAGCAGGACAGAAGAGGAAGACGGGGTGGAGGGGAGAGAGGAGGAGAGGACAGAAGAGGAAGACGGGGGAGGGGAGAGAGGAGGAGGGGACAGCAGAGGAAGACGGGGAAGAGATGGGGAGAGAGAGGGAGAGAGGAGGAGAGGACAGAAGGAAGAAGATGGGGTGGAGGGGGAGAGGAGGAGAGGACAGAAGAGGAAGACGGTGGTGGAGGGGGAGAGAGGAGGAGAGGACAGAGGAAGAAGATGGGGTGGAGGGGGAGAGAGGAGGAGAGGACAGAGAAGAAGATGGGGTGGAGGGGGAGAGAGGGAGGAGAGGACAGAGGAAGAAGATGGGGTGGAGGGGGAGAGAGGAGGAGAGGACAGAAGAGGAAGACGGAGGAGAGGGGGAGAGAGGAGGAGAGGACAGAGGAGGAAGACGGGGTGGAGGGGAGAGAGGAGGAGAGGACAGAAGAGGAAGACGGGGTGGAGGGGGGAGAGAGGAGGAGAGGACAGAAGAGGAAGACGGGGTGGAGGGGGGAGAGAGGAGGAGCAGGACAGAGGAAGAAGACGGTGTGGAGGGGAGAGAGGAGGAGAGGACAGAAGAGGAAGACGGGGTGGAGGGGGGAGAGAGGAGGAGCAGGACAGAGGAAGAAGATGGGGTGGAGGGGGAGAGAGGAGGAGAGGACAGAAGAGGAAGACGGGGTGGAGGAGGGGAGAGGACGAGCAGAACAGAGGAAGAAGACGGGGTAGGGGAGAAGGAGGGGGAAGAGTTCACAACACAAGTTAGTTTAAAGTTGAATTAATAGGCCAAGGCTAAAGGTAATGGTGGAGAGACGCTGGTACCTGCCTGATTGGTTGTCAGACTGATTGAACATGTTCTCACAGAGGTCCTCTTGGTCCACATGGGGAGGTCTGGGGATTGCTCTATGGGACGGTCTGATGGTCTCTGGATGTTTATGGGGGTTCTGAGGAGGGTTCTGAGTAGCCGGGTCTGGATTGAGCTGTGGGTCTATTGTAGTCCCCTCCTCTCCTTTCATTGCATCTTTCTGTCCCCGCTCCTGCTCCTCTACTTCCATCCTCTGTCTCTGCTTTTCCTCCTCTACTTCCATCCTCTCTCTGCTCCTCTCCCTCTATCTTCATCCTTTCCTGCCCCTCCTCTACTTCTGTCATCTCTCTCAGTGTCTCAAGTCCCTTAACTCTCTCCATCAATGTTTCCTCTCCTCCAGTCCCCTCTTTCTCCTGTCCTCCCACCCTCGCTCCTCTCTTATCCACATTCCCTTTCTCCTCTCCTGTCACCTGTCTGTCTCCTCCCACCCTCTCTCTATTCCTCTGCCCCTCTTCAATTCCCCCATAATTTCTTCTCTAATCCCACCCTTCTCTCTCTCCTCCCTTACTCCCTGTCTCCCCACTTCTCCTTTTGGATCCGTGTGTCTGGCCTGATAATGGAGGTAGGGTAGGGTGTGTTGGCTTTGTGGATGGAGGAGGTGGGAGAGGGAGAGGCGTGTTCAGAAGTCCTCTGTGGTTGGGCATTGAGCTGAGGTGGTGGGGATTCAAGAACCAGGTGCTTTGATTGGACAGAAGCTGGGGTGTGTGTGTTGGCAGCAGGCTGTAGTTGGCTGCTGAGGCGGTGGGTGGAGCCAGCGGAGAGGGCAATGATTTGCAGCTGCCTTGATGCCGGCGGCAACCGATCAAAACAGGAAGTAGAACCCAGGGGACTAGAGCCTGAGCTGAGCTGTGATTGGCCTGGGGTGGTCTGTGTGGGTGGGATTTGAGATGACAAACTGCTGGCTGGTCCAGTCCACTGTCTGCTGGGCAGGGCCTGTCTGGTAGCTGCAGCAGCGATTGGTTGCAGGGCCGGGCTGTGTCTCGGGGATGCCACCCTGTGGCCATTTGCAGAATGAAGTCTGGGTCTCAGAGGACAGAACGCACAGAAGAGTAGAGAGCTGGAGAGAAGAGAAAAAAGAGAATGATTGAATGGTTTTACTGGACATTCTATAAATCACATGTCATTCCTCCTGAACATTCTACTCATTATCACATGTTTATGACTCACTTGGAGGTGGGACTGAGAGGTGCCGGGTGGGTGTGGTCTGTCTGTCTGTTACCATGGCACTGGTCTGGGGGCGTGGCCGGAGAGGGGGAAAAGGTGTACTGGGGACGAGAGATAGGAGAGTGGGAGGAGGAAGAGGGAGGTTTGAGACGTAAAGAAGGGGGATTGTAAGAGTTCCAGGAGCAGAGGGGTGGCAGGGTTAGACTCTGGAGCTATGGGGGAGGGGGAGGAGGGGGGAAATAAATAGGGAGGGAGAGAGTGGGGTTGAGAGGGAGGGAGAGTGTGGGGTTGAGAGGGAGGAGAGTGGGGGTTGAGAGGGAGGGAGGGGAAATAAATAGGGGAGGGAGAGAGAGAGTGGGGGTTGGGGAGGGAGTGGGGGAGGAGGGGGAGGGAGAGAGAGAGTTGAGAGGGAGGGAGAGAGTGGGGGAGGGAGGGAGGGAAATAAAGTGGGGTTAGGGAGGAGAGAGAGTGGGGGAGGGAGGGAGGAAATTGAGGAGAGAGAGAGTGGGGTTGAGAGGGAGAGAGAGAGGGGGTTGAGAGGAGGAGAGAGAGTGGGGGTTGAGAGGGAGGGAGAGAGTGGGGGTTGAGAGGAGAGAGAGTGTGGTGAGAGGGAGAGGGAGTGGGGGAGAGAGGGAGAGAGGGGGGTTGAGAGGGAGGGGGGGTTGAGAGGGAGGGAGGAGTGGGGGTGGGGGTTGAGAGGGAGGAGAGAGTGGGGTTGAGAGGAGGGAGAGAGAGAGAGGGGGTTGAGAGGGAGGGAGAGAGAGGTTGAGAGGGAGAGAGAGTGGGGGTTGAGAGGGAGGGAGAGAGTGGGGGTTGAGAGGGAGGGAGAGAGTGGGGGTTGAGAGGGAGGGAGAGAGAGAGTGGGGGTTGAGAGGGAGGGAGAGAGTGGGGGTTGAGAGGGAGGGAGAGAGAGAGTGGGGGTTGAGAGGGAGTTTAGTTAAACTTGTGAGACAATCACAATCTTCAGTGGTCTCAGACTCCTAACACACACATTCTGAACTGCTCACCTGAGCGGAGGCAGGGCAAGAGGAAGAGGAGGAAGAGGAAGGGACAGGCCGTACTGTAGAGGTGAAAATCAGCTAAGAATGAGAGAGCAAAAGATACTAAGAGAGAGAGAAATAGAGAGAGAAGGGAGCGAGAGAGGGGGGGGGGGGGGGCGTAATCTTGAACTGAGGAATCTTGAAAAAGGCTATCAGTAGAGCTGACAGGGTTCACTATCAGCTGAGTTGTTATTACACACTATCAGTTGGTAGAAGTAGAGCTGACAGGTGTTGTGTGTGTGTTATTACACACTATCAGTTGGTAGAAGTAGAGCTGACAGGTGTTGGTGTGTGTGTTATTACACACTATCAGTTGGTAGAAGTAGAGCTGACAGGTGTTGGTGTGTGTGTTGTTACACACTATCAGTTGGTAGAAGTAGAGCTGACAGGTGTTGGTGTGTGTGTTATTACACACTATCAGTTGGTAGAAGTAGAGCTGACAGGTGTTGGTGTGTGTGTTATTACACACTATCAGTTGGTAGAAGTAGAGCTGACAGGTGTTGGTGTGTGTGTTGTTACACACTATCAGTTGGTAGAAGTAGAGCTGACAGGTGTTGGTGTGTGTGTTATTACACACTATCAGTTGGTAGAAGTAGAGCTGACAGGTGTTGGTGTGTGTGTTATTACACTATCTATCAGTTGTGTTATTACACACTATCAGTTGGTAAGTAGAGCTGACAGGTGTTGGTGTGTGTGTTATTACACACTATCAGTTGGTAGAAGTAGAGCTGACAGGTGTTGGTGTGTGTGTTATTACACACTATCAGTTGGTAGAAGTAGAGCTGACAGGTGTTGGTGTGTGTGTTATTACACACTATCAGTTGGTAGAAGTAGAGCTGACAGGTGTTGGTGTGTGTGTTATTACACACTATCAGTTGGTAGAAGTAGAGCTGACAGGTGTTGGTGTGTGTGTTATTACACACTATCAGTTGGTAGAAGTAGAGCTGACAGGTGTTGGTGTGTGTGTTGTTACACACTATCAGTTGGTAGAAGTAGAGCTGACAGGTGTTGGTGTGTGTGTTGTTACACACTATCAGTTGGTAGAAGTAGAGCTGACAGGTGTTGGTGTGTGTGTTATTACACACTATCAGTTGGTAGAAGTAGAGCTGACAGGTGTTGGTGTGTGTGTTATTACACACTATCAGCTTGTGTTATTACACACTATCAGTTGGTAGAAGTAGAGCTGACAGGTGTTGGTGTGTGTGTTATTACACACTATCAGCTGACAGGTGTTGGTGTGTGTGTTATTACACTATCAGTTGGTAGAAGTAGAGCTGACAGGTGTTGGTGTGTTATTACACTATCAGTTGGTAGAAGTAGAGCTGACAGGTGTTGGTGTGTGTTATTACACACTATCAGTTGGTAGAAGTAGAGCTGACAGGTGTTGGTGTGTGTGTTGTTACACACTATCAGCCAGAAGTAGAGCTGACAGGTGTTGGTGTGTGTGGATCAGTTGGTAAGTAGAGCCAGGTGTTGGTGTGTGTGTTGTTACACACTATCAGTTGGTAGAAGTCGAGCTGACAGGTGTTGGTGTGTGTGTTATTACACACTATCAGTTGGTAGAAGTAGAGCTGACAGGTGTTGGTGTGTGTGTTGTTACACACTATCAGTTGGTAGAAGTAGAGCTGACAGGTGTTGGTGTGTGTGTTATTACACACTATCAGTTGGTAGAAGTAGAGCTGACAGGTGTTGGTGTGTGTGTTGTTACCATCTGGGTCCTGAGCAGCATCTGGTCTTGGCTGGAACAAGAAGTCCGACCTAGGAGCAACGCCTGCTGGGATACCCTCTGTCTGACAGACGAGGTGCTCTGATAGGCTTGCACCAGAGTGGGTGTATCCAGGGGGCGAGGGAAATGTATCTGACAGAGAGAGAGAGGGGTATTTTGGAGGTATCTTGAATACTGTACTCTAGGTTAAAGGAAAGTAAACCAATTGATCCAGGAATGGACGTGGTGGTCTGTGTAGTCAATTGTGTGTGAATTTGTGTATGTGTGTTTGTTTGTGCCTGTGTGTGTGTGTTTGTGTTTGTTTGTGTGTGTGTTTGTGTTTGTTTGTGCCTGGGTGTGTGTGTGTGTTTGTTTGTGCCTGGGTGTGTGTGTGTGTGTGTGTTTGTTTGTGCCTGTGTGTGTGTGTGTGTGTTTGTTTGTGCCTGTGTGTGTGTGTGTTTGTTTGTGCCTGGGTGTGTGTGTGTGTGTGTGTTTGTTTGTGCCTGTGTGTGTGCCTGTGTGTGTGTATGTGTGTTTGTTTGTGCCTGTGTGTGTATATGTGTGTTTGTTTGTGCCTGTGTGTGTGTGTGTGTTTGTTTGTGCCTGGGTGTGTGTGTGTGTGTGTGTTTGTTTGTGCCTGTGTGTGTGTGTGTGTGTTTGTTTGTGCCTGTGTGTGTGTATGTGTGTTTGTTTGTGCCTGTGTGTGTATATGTGTGTTTGTTTGTGCCTGTGTGTGTGTGTGTGTGTTTGTTTGTGCCTGTGTGTGTGTGTGTGTGTTTGTTTGTGCCTGGGTGTGTGTGTGTGTGTGTGTTTGTGTGTGTGTATGTGTGTTTGTTTGTGCCTGTGTGTGTGTGTGTGTGTTTGTTTGTGCCTGTGTGTGTGTGTGTATGTGTGTGTGTTTGTTTGTGCCTGTGTGTGTGTGTGTGTGTGTGTATGTGTGTTTGTTTGTGCCTGTGTGTGTGTATATGTGTGTGTGTTTGTGCCTGTGTGTGTGTGTATGTGTGTTTGTTTGTGCCTGTGTGTGTGTATGTGTGTTTGTTTGTGCCTGTGTGTGTGTGTTTGTGCCTGTGTGTGTGTGTATGTGTGTGTGTTTGTGCCTGTGTGTGTGTGTGTGTGTGTGTATGTGTTTGTTTGTGCCTGTGTGTGTGTGTGTATGTGTGTTTGTTTGTGCCTGTGTGTGTATGTGTTTGTTTGTTTGTGCCTGTGTGTGTGTGTGTGTGTGTGTGTGTTATAGTGTGCCGCTTTTGTTTAATTTTCTCTATTGTCAGTTACCTGTCTGCTGGCCGGGGTATGGAAAGGCGTGATTGGTAGAGAGGTGGGTGTGGGGACTGGCCTTGCGTTACCATTGGTCAAGGAGGAAGTCCCGGGAGCAGAAGACATGTTGCCATGGTTTACAGAGGAGGGGGGCAGAGAAGTGATGGCTGATACAGTGGGGGAGGAGCGGGAGGGAGTGAGTAGAGGGGATGTAAAGTGGATGGTGGGGGGAGTGAGGGGGAAAGGAACAGGTTTGTGAGTGACTTTAGTGGGGGCATGTGTGGGTGTAGGTAGAGAGGGTGTAAGTGTGGGGGAGTAGGGTTGGGGATGAGTATTGTAGGGGTGACGGGGTTGGGAGTAAGTGAGGGGGAAGTAGGTGTACATGTTGGGGTGGGGTTGAGTACCATAGGGGTGAGGGTAGTGAGGGTTTTATGAGTGAGAGTAGGGGGAGGTGAGGGGTTGGGTTCAGTTTAAAGGGATTGGGGGTAGGTGTAGAGGAGGAAGAGGTGTGCATGTAGAGGTGAGGGTGAGTGTACTAGCAGAGGGAGTGAGGGTGAGTGTACTAGCAGAGGGAGTGAGGGTGAGTGTACTAGCAGAGGAGGTGAGGGTGAGTTTAGAAGGGCGGGGGGGATTCAGTTTAGGGGGAGTAGGGGTGAGTTTAGGGGGAGTAGTAAGGTTGTGAGCAGCTGAAGACCTATTGGGGGACAGGGGGCTGGGGCTCCTGGTGGGTCCCTCTCTGGTCTCTGTTCTCTCTCCCTCTCCCTCTGCTCTGCTCTGAGTGCATGTCTCCAAGGACGGGTCTGGCTCCATCCCTCTAGGATTCAGCATGCTGCAGGAGGACACACACAGTATCAGACCCCTGTCTCTGTTTTACGTTGTAGTTAATGATTTCAGCTGCGGCTACAGAAACAGCGCCACCTTTGGTCAAATCAGGAACGTTTCCCAAATTTTCCCACAAAAGCGTTGAGACCTATTGCACTTCAAATTTGTAACAAAGTAATGACTTAATTTATAATGGAAATATACGGGGATAATCATTGCCTTTAATTATCATGTTTACTATGACGATGCTTAGGCTACTTTGTCAACAAATATCCTGCCAAGAAAATCCCAACCTATTAAAAAATGTGGGTGCCATGGAATGTTCTATCAAAACCACCAAGAAATAGTAGCCTGCCCAAACCAGTTGTGACGCATGCAGCAGAGTCTATTCTCTCTATCCATCAACAAAGAGGAAATGTATGTTTGTTTATCTATAGGCTACTCCTTCTGTCAATGTCAGTGAAAGAAGGCTGAACTGCGTTTCTGTAAATTACAAATGACAGTCAGTAGGCTAAAAGGGGCGTGCGTGTGACATATTGCGCGCTCCACTTCCTGGTATTAGAGAACACAGAATGTGTATTCAACAGCAGCACGTCATATCACCAGCCCCGATAAAATTATCTTTATGACTTTGCGTCGCTTGTGACGAACCTGCCACAAATATAACGTGGCAGGTAAACACTATCCTAATCAGACGCGGATGTTTCAACAACAAGTGTGAAATATATGCTACGAATATTTCAGAGTAGCTAAATGTGAGTTTATGATTAATAGAGTCACCCCAATGATTCATAAACGATCCCATCTGTGCTCCCCTTACCACCCCCACACCTCCATACCTGCCGGGGTTCTGTGTGGAGGCAGACCGCTCAGGGAAGCCAGAGAGTCGGGTGCGATGTGCCAGTCAGTCCGCCAGATGGGAGGAATGGAGATAGAGTACAGTAGCGTAGAGCTGTGACGCTCAAAGAGAGCAGAGAGCGGAGAGAGAGGCAAGACAGCACCACGCACAGTGCAGGAGGACCGCACTCAAATTGTGTGTGTATGTAGTCTTTTTTTAATGTCAATGTTAAATTAAATAAAAAACTAAATTTTTAAGCCCATGTTTTATCATAATACAAATATTTTACGGAGGGGGCACACTAACTGGGTCAGGTGCTTATGTCTATCTCCGTGCCCAACGAGGACTCGAACCAAGACGGACCCCCTTGAACACATCGACAATAGACACTCATGAAGCATCGCAGACCAAGGCAAACAACTACTTCAAGGTCTCTGAGCGAGTGATGTCACCGATTGATAGCCATTTCACACCAGTTACACTCACCCTCCTTCGTCCTCCTTCTCCGCAGTAAACCCAGTGATATGGGTCAACAGCATCAATGTAACAGTATTACTTCCGTCCCTCTCCTTGACCCAACTTAAGCTCGAACCAGGGACCCCATGCACACATCAACAACTTCCCTTCCACAAAGAATCGTTACCTAATCGCCCCACAAAAGCCACAGCCAAAAAGATGCCTAGGACAGTAGATACTCTCGTCTAGTGCATGCAGTATTGTCAGTGGAGGAGGATTGATAGTGTAGAGTGACATGCACCGCATTTGATGGGCAGGAGGTATGTTTGAAAAATTAATTTAATTAAGCTATGTAGCCTATTGATTCCTTCATGATGAATAAATTATATGAAAACTGCCAAGGTTGCTAGACTTTAGAAAAGCAAACAATTACTAAATATACAGAAAAATATACAGTGCATTCGGAAAGTATTCAGACCCCTTCACTTTTTCCACATTTTGTTATGTTACAGCCTTATTCTAAAATGTATTAAATAGTTTGTTTTTATTCTCATCAATCTACACACAATACCCCATAGTCGACAAAGCACTGAAATAAACATTTGCATAAGTATTCAGACCCTTTACTCAGTACTTAATGAAGCACCTTTGTCAGTGATTACAGTCTCAAGTCTTCTTGGGTATGATGCTACAAGCTTGGCATACCTGTATTTGAGGAGTTTCTCCCATTCTTCTCTGCAGATCCTCTAAAGCTCTGTCAGGTTGGATGGGGAGTGTTGCTGCTCAGCTATTTTCAGGTCTCTCCAGAGATGTTCGATCGGGTTCAAGTCCGGGCTCTGGCTGGGCCAGTCAAGGACATTAAGAGACTTGTCCCGAAGCCACTCCTGCGTTGTCTTGGCTGTGTGCTTAGGGTTGTTGGAAGGTGAACTTTCACCCCAGTCTGAGGTCCTGAGCGCTCTGGAGCAGATTTTCATCAAGGATCTCTCATCTTGAAAAAACACACACTAAAAATGTGGAAATGAATCAATCCGCCATCCTTAACACAGTAGAAAAAGTAATGATTTATTATTGAAATATTGAAATAGCATGGGCGACTGAAAAACAAATTGATACAATTTAAGGCCAAGTGGCAAACAATAATGCAGGCACTAGGGATGGAGGTGTGACCAGGCACTAGGGATGGAGGTGTGACCAGGCACTAGGGATGGAGGTGTGACCAGGCACTAGGGATGGAGGTGTGACCAGGCACTAGGGATGGAGGTGTGACAGACACTAGGGATGGAGGTGTGACCAGGCACTAGGGATGGAGGTGTGACCAGGCACTAGGGATGGAGGTGTGACAGACACTAGGGATGGAGGTGTGACCAGGCACTAGGGATGGATGACCAGGCACTAGGTGTGACCAGGCACTAGGGATGGAGGTGTGACCAGGCACTAGGGATGGAGGTGTGACCAGGCACTAGGGATGGAGGTGTGACCAGGCACTAGGTATGGAGGTGTGACCAGGCACTAGGGATGGAGGTGTGACCAGACACTAGGGATGGAGGTGTGACAGACACTAGGGATGGAGGTGTGACCAGGCACTAGGGATGGAGGAGTGACCAGGCACTAGGGATGGATGGGTGACCAGGCACTAGGGATGGAGGTGTGACCAGACACTAGGGATGGAGGTGTGACCAGACACTAGGGATGGAGGTGTGACCAGGCACTAGGGATGGAGGTGTGACCAGGCACTAGGGATGGAGGTGTGACCAGGCACTAGGGATGGAGGTGTGACCAGGCACTATGGATGGAGGTGTGACCAGACACTAGGGATGGAGGTGTGACCAGACACTAGGGATGGAGGTGTGACCAGGCACTAGGGATGGAGGTGTGACCAGGCACTAGGGATGGAGGTGTGACCAGGCACTAGGGATGGAGGTGTGACCAGACACTAGGGATGGAGGTGTGACCAGACACTAGGGATGGGGGTGTGACCAGGCACTAGGGATGGAGGTGTGACCAGGCACTAGGGATGGAGGTGTGACCAGGCACTAGGGATGGAGGTGTGACCAGACACTAGGGATGGAGGTGTGACCAGGCACTAGGGATGGAGGTGTGACCAGGCACTAGGGATGGAGGTGTGACCAGACACTAGGGATGGAGGTGTGACCAGGCACTAGGGATGGAGGTGTAACCAGGCACTAGGGATGGAGGTGTGACCAGGCACTAGGGATGGAGGTGTGACCAGGCACTAGGGATGGAGGTGTGACCAGTCACTAGGGATGGAGGTGTGACCAGGCACTAGGGATGGAGGTGTGACCAGGCACTAGGGATGGAGGTGTGACCAGGCACTAGGGATGGAGGTGTGACCAGGCACTAGGGATGGAGGTGTGACCAGGCACTAGGGATGGAGGTGTGACCAGGCACTAGGGATGGAGGTGTGACCAGGCACTAGGGATGGAGGTGTGACCAGGCACTAGGGATGGAGGTGTGAGCATGTGGGTCTGGGCAGATGAGATGTAGTCATTGTTTGTGTGCTTCTGTAAGTTGTTGTTCTTAAGTATATGTTTGTATCTGGAGTGAACAAATGTGTAGGCTCTACCTTTTTTGCAGAGATTTTACCTCTACTACAGATGTCTACTGTATATCTAATACTAGTGTGAAATTATTTTTTCGTCAAAAATATTAGTTTTTTGTTGTTGAAAAAAAGGCTATTTTTTCCAAGAAGGATTTAGATTTTGTTGAAAAAACTATTATCTATTTTTTATTATGATTTTTCAGGGAGTGCCCTCCGCAACCCCACTTCCTGCTGCTATGCTCATTACAAGGTCAAGCATCCTTTGGTGATTCTGCCCAGTCAGTAATCGGATTACAGTTAAAACCTTTTGAATTTAATTTGCCCCGGCAGCCTGCGCGTGGCACGGGATTCCACGTCAACAAGCGGTTGCCAGGTGAAGGCAGACAAGCCAGACAGTTCCACAGCATCCAGCACCTCACAGGCTAATAGCCTACTAATTCAGAGATTTGATAAAACCATTGTAGAACCGAATCAACTATTATTGACAAGGTGAGATGATAAGGAATTTATTTGGAGCCTTGACCTAGCCTATATATTTGTTATTGATAAAATGCCGACCACAAGGGTTATCAAGCAAAAGCCTGTTATTGAAACGAAAACAAGAGTCGTCGAAGTGAAAACAAAACCGGTTGAAACGAAACCAGCATCGACAACTCAACACAAAGTCACAGCTCCTCGCAAACCGCGGGCGTCGAGCTGTCCCAGATGTATCCATAGCGACCGATGCGAGACCACGAAGACCCAGCAGCAGGTCAAGCTGTGCGCTCCCAGGTGCGATAGGAGAGCGAGATCAACCTCCACCGCTCCCAAATCAACACTCTCCTCTTCGAAATCAGCTGTGCTCTGTCAAAAACCAACAGCCACGTCTCCAAAATCAACTGTAACTTCTTCAAAGTCTAAAGAAGCATCTCAGGCGAGGCAGGAAGAGGAACGGACTTCGAGACCCAGGGCGTACTATGCAATTCAGAGGTGAGAGGGACAGCTGAAGTACTTGTCCTCTTCAAGAAGGCCCTATGGGTAGTCAACCCTGGTCCTGGAGAGTTGCTGGGTTTGAATACTAATAGGCTACTCAGGTTCCAGCCCTGGTCCTGGAGAGTTGCTGGTTTGAATACTTATAGGCTACTCCAGGTTCCAGCCCTGGTCCTGGAGAGTTGCTGGGTTTGAATACTTATAGGCTACTCCAGGTTCCAGCCCTGGTCCTGGAGAGTTGCTGGGTTTGAATACTTATAGGCTACTCCAGGTTCCAGCCCTGGTCCTGGAGAGTTGCTGGGTTTGAATACTTATAGGCTACTCCAGGTTCCAGCCCTGGTCCTGGAGAGTTGCTGGGTTTGAATACTTATAGGCTACTCAGGTTCCAGCCCTGGTCCTGGAGAGTTGCTGGGTTTGAATACTTATAGGCTACTCCAGGTTCCAGCCCTGGTCCTGGAGAGTTGCTGGGTTTGAATATTTATAGGCTACTCCAGGTTCCAGCCCTGGTCCTGGAGAGTTGCTGGGTTTGAATACTTATAGGCTACTCCAGGTTCCAGCCCTGGTCCTGGAGAGTTGCTGAGTTTGAATACTTATAGGCTACTCCAGGTTCCAGCCCTGGTCCTGGAGAGTTGCTGGGTTTGAATACTTATAGGCTACTCCAGGTTCCAGCCCTGGTCCGACACACTGGATTCTCAGCTGGGACCTTTGATTAGCTGAAACAGTTGTGTTACTCTATAGCAAGGTTGGAATGAAAGCCTGCACACCCAGTCGCTCTCCAGAAGGCTTGGTCACTCGTGCCCTATTAGAGGACTCCTATAACCGACCTCAGTATACTCTAGCCCTATCTGTATGGTTATTTGCAGGTGTGTGGTGTGTTGTATACAGCTAGCTGGTAGCTGGAAATAGCTCAGTCTTCAGCACCAAGCCACCTGCTGCTGGTTGTATAATCCTACCTACCACCAGCTGGCACGCAGGTGTTGTGTCAAGCTCTGTTCCCTCACCAGATCCTGTTGGCCCTTTATTACATGTTACAAACTGTCACTTAGACGTTTGGCATTTGAATTTCAGAGTAGCTTAGCTGAAAGCCTGTCCAATTTGATGTGAACTGCCAGACTGGCTTGTCACATTGGCATGACATTTTATTGAATGAATTTCTGTTTCTCGGTTTCAGTCACAAAGCTTTCGGTCTCATCCTCCCTAACCCCAAGAAAAGAATAGAGATCCAGCAAAGTGAGTCCTTTGTCTTTGACTGTGTTTGTGACACTGGGAGGAATGTGCTTGTCATCATCATTATCATCCTCTTCCTCCTATTCCTCCACACCATCATCATCCTCATCTAGGATCAGCCTAGAGGGGGAAGCCCTAAAATTAGTGCCGTGTTAATTTGTTGATAGGGGAGGGAGGGGGTGTGTGTTTTAATTGGTTGATTAAGGGAGTGTGTGTCTCTGATTGGTGTGCAGAGGCAGAGGCAGAGCTGGCAGCTTTGGAGGATCTGAGGCTGAGCAAAGCCACACCCTATGTCTCCATTGACCCCAGCAGTGTTGGTGAGACATGGCTACAGATTGTAACACCAGATAATGTGATTTAACCCACAATTTCACATTTATACTGGTAGTTACAGTTGTGGCTATACAAAACGTCGCCAGATATTTTTCAACTAACCTGGTATAGGCGATACTATCTTCATGCTCGATTCATTGAAACAGGAGTCTCGTAAAATATCTGTGTCTAGTTGCAGGGGTTTGTTTGAATTTAGAAAATGCTCTGTTAAAAAAAAAAGAAATGTAAATGTTTTGCACCTTGAAGTAATTGAACAATGTGTGGCACCAGTGGGGCCAGGTAGCCTGGCGGTAAAGCGTGTTGAGACAGTAACACAAAGGTTGCTGTTTTGAAAATCTGTCCACGTGCCCTCGAGCAAGACGCTTAACCCTAATTGCTCCTGTAAATCAATCTGGACAACAGCATCTGCTAAATGACTGACATGTAAATATATATTTTCAAATCTTTGATTGAGACAGATGGGTCCACGATGACAGACACCTGTCTCCATCAATGTGAGAAGACTTGAAATAGACAAGATGTCGGGGTACACATTGTTGGATTGCTTCATGGAGCAAAACCTTTATTTATTTGAATAACTGAGCATTTTCTAAATTCAAACGGACACGGACATTTTATGAGACTCCTGTTTCCACAACTTGAGGTTGAAGATATTATCGCAGAACCAGGTTTGTTGAAAAATCTCTGCCTACGTTTTGTATAGCCACACCTGTAACTACTAATATAATGGTTCAGTTTTGGGGAGTTACAATCTGTAGCTAGGTGACACACACACACACACACACACACACACACACACACACACACACACACACACACACACACACACACACACATCTCCAAGCACATACTGTAGATGCAGTGATAAACAAGGTGAGTCCTTGAAGAGTTAAATGTTAATAATGAGTCTAATGGGATTAGAATGACATGCTCTAACATGTTTCACAGCAACCAGCATACTCTCCCTTGTGGAGCACTGTCTGGAGAACACCAGCATACTCTCCCTTGTGGAGCACTGTCTGGAGAACAACACTTCTCTCCCCAGCATACTCTCCCTTGTGGAGCACTGTCTGGAGAACACCAGCATACTCTCCCTTGTGGAGCACTGTCTGGAGAACACCAGCATACTCTCCCTTGTGGAGCACTGTCTGGAGAACACCAGCATACTCTCCCTTGTGGAGCACTGTCTGGAGAACACCAGCATACTCTCCCTTGTGGAGCACTGTCTGGAGAACACCAGCATACTCTCCCTTGTGGAGCACTGTCCTGGAGAACACCAGCATACTCTCCCTTGTGGAGCACTGTCTGGAGAGCATACTCTCCACTGTTGACACCAGCATACTCTCCCTTGTAGAGCACTGTCTGGAGAACACCAGCATACTCTCCCTTGTGGAGCACTGTTTGAGAACACCAGCATACTCTCCCTTGTGGAGCACTGTCTGGAGAACACCAGCATACTCTCCCTTGTGGAGCACTGTCTGGAGAACACCAGCATACTCTCCCTTGTGGAGCACTGTCTGGAGAACTTACTCTCCCTTTGGCATACCCTCTCCTTTGTGGAGCACTGTCTGGAGAAGCACCAGCATACTCTCCCTTGTGGAGCACTGTCTGGAGCACTGTCTTGGAGAACACCAGCATACTCTCCCTTGTGGAGCACTGTCTGGAGAACACCAGCATACTCTCCCTTGTGGAGCACTGTCTGGAGAACACCAGCATACTCTCCCTTGTGGAGCACTGTCTGGAGAACACCAGCATACTCTCCTTGTGGAGCACTGTCTGGAGAACACCAGCATACTCTCCCTTGTGGAGCACTGTCTGGAGAACACCAGCATACTCTCCCTTGGCCAGGCACTGTCTAGGAGCACTGTCTGAGAACACCAGCATACTCTCCTTGTAGAGCACTGTCTGGAGCACTGTCTGGAGAACACCCCTCTGGAGGAACATACTCTCCCTTGTGGAGCACTGTCTGGAGAACACCAGCATACTCTCCCTTGTGGAGCACTGTCTGGAGAACACCAGCATACTCTCCCTTGTGGAGCACTGTCTGGAGAACACCAGCATGTCTCCCTTGTGGAGCACTGTCTGGAGACACCAGCATACTCTCCTGTGGAGCACTGTCTGGAGAACACCAGCATGCTCTCCTTTGTAGAGCACTGTCTGGAGAACACCAGCATACTCTCCCTTGTGAGCACTGTCTGGAGAACACCAGCATACTCTCCTTGTGGAGCACTGTCTGGAGAACACAGCATACTCTCCTTTGTATACTGTCTGGAGAACCAGCATACTCTCATGTGGAGCACTGTCTGAGAACACCAGCATACTCTCCCTTGTGGAGCACTGTCTGGAGAACACCAGCATACTCTCCCTTGTGGAGCACTGTCTGGAGAAACACCAGCATACCCTCCTTGTAGAGCACTGTCTGGAGAACACCAGCATACTCTCCCTTGTGGAGCACTGTCTGAGAACACCAGCATACTCTCCCTTGTGGAGCACTGTCTGGAGAACACCAGCATACTCTCCTGTGGAGCACTGTCTGGAGACATTACTGTGTCTCAGTCATACTCCTCTCCCTTGTGGAGCACTGTCTGAGAACACCAGCATACTCTCCCCTTGTGGAGCACTGTCTGAGAACACCAGCATACTCTCCCTTGTGGAGCACTGTCTGGAGAAACACCATACTCTCCCTGGAGCACTGTCTGAGAAATACCAGCATACTCTCCCTTGTGGAGCACTGTCTGGAGAACACCAGCATACTCTCCTTTGTGGAGCACTGTCTGGAGAACACCAGCATACTCTCCCTTGATGGAGCACTGTCTGGAGAACACCAGCATACTCTCCCTTGTGGAGCACTGTCTGGAGAACACCCAGCATACTCTCCTGTGAGAGCACTGTCTGAGAACACCAGCATACTCTCCCTTGTGGAGCACTGTCTGGAGAACACCAGCATACTCTCCCTTGTGGAGCACTGTCTGAGAACACCAGCATACTCTCCCTTGTGGAGCACTGTCTGGAGAACACCAGCATACTCTCCCTTGTGGAGCACTGTCTTAGAAAACAGCATACTCTCCTTGTGGAGCACTGTCTGGAGAACACCAGCATACTCTCCTTGTGGAGCACTGTCTGGAGAACACCAGCATACTCTCCCTTTGTCTGAGAACACCAGCACTGGAGTCTGAGAACACCAGCATACTCTCCCTTGTGGAGCACTGTCTGGAAAACACCAGCATACTTCCTAGAGCACTGTCTGGAGCAGCATACTCTCTTCAAGGTTCGAGAACACCAGCATACTCTCCTTTGTGAGCACTGTCTTGAGAAATACCAGCATACTCTCCCTTTGTGGAGCACTGTCTGAGAACACCAGCATACTCTCCTTGTGGAGCACTGTTCTGGAGAACACCAGCATACTCTCCCTTGTGGAGCACTGTCTGGAGAACACCAGCATACTCTCCCTTGTGGAGCACTGTCTGGAGAACACCAGCATACTCTCCCTTGTGGAGCACTGTCTGGAGAACACCAGCATACTCTCCCTTGTGGAGCACTGTCTGGAGAACACCAGCATACTCTCCCTTGTGGAGCACTGTCTGGAGAACACCAGCATACTCTCCCTTGTGGAGCACTGTCTGGAGAACACCAGCATACTCTCCCTTGTGGAGCACTGTCTGGAG
>NW_027038823.1:0-39464 GCF_034236695.1 Oncorhynchus nerka
GGATATAGTTACTATGCTTATTGGTCATAGTATGGATATAGTTACTATGCTTATTGGTCATAGTATGGATATAGTTACTATGCTTATTGGTCATAGTATGGATATAGTTACTATGCTTATTGGTCATAGTATGGATATAGTTACTATGCTTATTGGTCATAGTATGGATATAGTTACTATGCTTATTGGTCATAGTATGGATATAGTTACTATGCTTATTGGTCATAGTATGGATATAGTTACTATGCTTATTGGTCATAGTATGGATATAGTTACTATGCTTATTGGTCATAGTATGGATGTAGTTACTATGGATATAGTTACTATGCTTATTGGTCATAGTATGGATATAGTTACTATGCTTATTGGTCATAGTATGGATATAGTTACTATGCTTATTGGTCATAGTATGGATATAGTTACTATGCTTATTGGTCATAGTATGGATATAGTTACTATGCTTATTGGTCATAGTATGGATATAGTTACTATGCTTATTGGTCATAGTATGGATATATAGTATGCTTATTGGTCATAGTATGGATATAGTTACTATGCTTATTGGTCATAGTATGGCTTATTGGTCATAGTATGGATATAGTTACTATGCTTATTGGTCATTATGGATATAGTTACTATTATTGGTCATAGTATGGATATAGTTACTATGCTTATTGGTCATAGTATGGATATAGTTACTATGCTTATTGGTCATATTGGTATAGGATATAGTTACTATGCTTATTGGTCATAGTATGGATATAGTTATAGTTAGTATGGATATAGTTAGTATGCTTATAGTCATAGTATGATATAGTTATTGCTTATTGGTCATAGTATGGATATAGTTAGTATGCTTATTGGTCATAGTATGGATATAGTTACTATGCTTATTGGTCATAGTATGGATATAGTTATATGCTTATTGGTCATAGTATGGATATAGTTTATGCTTATTGGTCATATGCTTATTGGTCATAGTATGGATATAGTTAGTATGCTTATTGGTCATAGTATGGATATAGTTACTATGCTTATTGGTCATAGTATGGATATAGTTACTATGCTTATTGGTCATAGTATGGATATAGTTACTATGCTTATTGGTCATAGTATGGATATAGTTAGCTTATGGATATAGTTACTATGCTTATTGGTCATAGTATGGATATAGTTACTATGCTTATTGGTCATGCTTATTGGTTATAGTATGGATATATAGTATTGGTCATATAGCTTATTGGTCATAGTATGGATATATATATTGGTCATAGTATGCTTATTGGTCATAGTATGGATATAGTTAGTATGCTTATTGTCATATATGGGTCATAGTATGGATATAGTTACTATGCTTATTGGTCATAGTATGGATATAGTTACTATGCTTATTTAGTATGGATATAGTTACTATTATTGGTCATAGTATGGATAGTATGGATATAGTTACTATGCTTATTGGTCATAGTATGGATATAGTTACTATGCTTATTGGTCATAGTATGGATATAGTATGGATATAGTTACTATGCTTATTGGTCATAGTATGGATATAGTTACTATGCTTATTGGTCATAGTATGGATATAGTTACTATGCTTATTGGTCATAGTATGGATATAGTTATATGCTTATTGGTCATAGTATGGATATAGCTATGCTTATTGGTCATAGTATGGATATAGTTATTGGTATGGATATAGTTACTATGCTTATTGGTCATAGTATGGATATAGTTACTATGCTTATTGGTCATAGTATGGATATATGTTACATGCTTATTGGTCATAGTATGGATGCTTATTGGTCATAGTATGGATATAGTTACTATGCTTATTGGTCATAGTATGGATATAGTTACTATGCTTATTGGTCATAGTATGGATATAGTTACTATGCTTATTGGTCATAGTATGGATATAGTTAGTATGCTTATTGGTCATAGTATGGATATATATGCTTACTATGCTTATTGGTCATAGTATGGATATAGTTACTATGCTTATTGGTCATAGTATGGATATAGTTACTATGCTTATTGGTCATAGTATGGATATAGTTACTATGCTTATTGGTCATAGTATGGATATAGTTACTATGCTTATTGGTCATAGTATGGATATAGTTACTATGCTTATTGGTCATAGTATGGATATAGTTAGTATGCTTATTGGTCATAGTATGGATATAGTTACTATGGATATAGTTACTATGCTTATTGGTCATAGTATGGATATAGTTACTATGCTTATTGGTCATAGTATGGATATAGTTACTATGCTTATTGGTCATAGTATGGATATAGTTACTATGCTTATTGGTCATAGTATGGATATATATGCTTATTGGTCATAGTATGGATTAGTTACTATGCTTATTGGTCATAGTATGGATATAGTTACTATGCTTATTGGTCATAGTATGGATATAGTTACTATGCTTATTGGTCATAGTATGGATATAGTTACTATGCTTATTGGTCATAGTATGGATATAGTTACTATGCTTATTGGTCATAGTATGGATATAGTTACTATGCTTATTGGTCATAGTATGGATATAGTTACTATGCTTATTGGTCATAGTATGGATATAGTATTGGATATATATATGTTATTGGTCATAGTATGGATATAGTTAGTATGCTTATTGGTCATAGTATGGATATATACTATGTTATTGGTCATAGTATGGATATAGTTTGGTCATAGTATGGATATAGTTACTATGCTTATTGGTCATAGTATGGATATAGTTATATGCTTATTGGTCATAGTATGGATATAGTTACTATGCTTATTGGTCATAGTATGGATATAGTTACTATGCTTATTGGTCATAGTATGGATATAGTTACTATGCTTATTGGTCATAGTATGGATATAGTTACTATGCTTATTGGTTAGTATGGTCATAGTATGGATATAGTTACTATGCTTATTGGTCATAGTATGGATATAGTTACTATGCTTATTGGTCATAGTATGGCTTATTGGTATAGTTACTATGCTTATTGGTCATAGTATGGATATAGTTACTATGCTTATTGGTCATAGTATGGATATAGTTACTATGCTTATTGGTCATAGTATGGATATAGTTACTATGCTTATTGGTCATAGTATGGATATAGTTACTATGCTTATTGGTCATAGTATGGATATAGTTACTATGCTTATTGGTCATAGTATGGATATATATGTTATTGGTCATAGTATGGATATAGTTACTATGCTTATTGGTCATAGTATGGATATAGTTACTATGCTTATTGGTCATAGTATGGATATAGTTACTATGCTTATTGGTCATAGTATGGATATAGTTAGTATGGATATAGTTACTATGCTTATTGGTCATAGTATGGATATAGTTACTATGCTTATTGGTCATAGTATGGATATAGTTAGTATGCTTATTGGTCATAGTATGGATATAGTTACTATGCTTATTGGTCATAGTATGGATATAGTTACTATGCTTATTGGTCATAGTATGGATATAGTTACTATGCTATATTGTCATAGTATGGATATAGTTATATGCTTATTGGTCATAGTATGGATATAGTTACTATGCTTATTGGTCATAGTATGGATATAGTTACTATGCTTATTGGTCATAGTATGGATATAGTTACTATGCTTATTGGTCATAGTATGGATATAGTTACTATGCTTATTGGTCATAGTTGGATATAGTTAGTATGCTTATTGGTCATAGTATGGTCATATATAGTTACTATGCTTATTGGTCATAGTATGGATATAGTTAGTATGCTTATTGGTCATAGTATTATATGCTTATTGGTCATAGTATGGATATAGTTAGTATGCTTATTGGTCATAGTATGGATATAGTTACTATGCTTATTGGTCATAGTATGGATATAGTTACTATGCTTATTGGTCATAGTATGGATATAGTTACTATGCTTATTGGTCATAGTATGGATATAGTTACTATGCTTATTGGTCATAGTATGGATATATAGTATGGATATAGTTACTATGCTTATTGGTCATAGTATGGATATAGTTACTATGCTTATTGGTCATAGTATGGTATGCTTATTGGTCATAGTATGGATATAGATGCTTATTGGTCATAGTATGGATATAGTTACTATGCTTATTGGTCATAGTATGGATATAGTTACTATGCTTATTGGTCATAGTATGGATATAGTTACTATGCTTATTGGTCATAGTATGGATATAGTTACTATGCTTATTGGTCATAGTATGGATATAGTTACTATGCTTATTGGTCATAGTATGGATATAGTTAGTATGGATATAGTTACTATGCTTATTGGTCATAGTATGGATATAGATATAGTTAGTATGCTTATTGGTCATAGTATGGATATAGTTACTATGCTTATTGGTCATAGTATGGATATATATGCTTATTGGTCATAGTATGCTTATTGGTCATAGTATGGATATAGTTACTATGCTTATTGGTCATAGTATGGATATATAGTTTATTGGTCATAGTATGGATATAGTTTATGCTTATTGGTCATAGTATGGATATAGTTACTATGCTTATTGGTCATAGTATGGATATAGTTTATGCTTATTGGTCATAGTATGGATATAGTTACTATGCTTATTGGTCATAGTATGGATATAGTTACTATGCTTATTGGTCATAGTATGGATATAGTTACTATGCTTATTGGTCATAGTATGGATATAGTTACTATGCTTATTGGTCATAGTATGGATATAGTTACTATGCTTATTGGTCATAGTATGGATATAGTTACTATGCTTATTGGTCATAGTATGGATATAGTTACTATGCTTATTGGTCATAGTATGGATATAGTTACTATGCTTATTGGTCATAGTATACTATGCTTATTGGTTATGGATATATGTATGCTTATTGGTCATAGTATGGATATAGTTACTATGCTTATTGGTCATAGTATGGATATAGTTATATGCTTATAGTATGGATATAGTTACTATGCTTATTGGTCATAGTATGGATATAGTTAGTATGCTTATTGGTCATAGTATGGATATAGTTACTATGCTTATTGGTCATAGTATGGATATAGTTACTATGCTTATTGGTCATAGTATGGATATAGTTATATGTTATTGGTCATATGGATATAGTTACTATGCTTATTGGTCATAGTATGGATATAGTTAGTATGGATATAGTTACTATGCTTATTGGTCATAGTATGGATATAGATTACTATGCTTATTGGTCATAGTATGGATATAGTTATATGCTTATTGGTCATAGTATGGATATAGTTATGCTTATTGGTCATGCTTATTGGTCATAGTATGGATATAGTTACTATGCTTATTGGTCATAGTATGGATATAGTTACTATGCTTATTGGTCATAGTATGGATATAGTTACTATGCTTATTGGTCATAGTATGGATATAGTTAGTATGCTTATTGGTCATAGTATGGATATAGTTACTATGGATATAGTTACTATGCTTATTGGTCATAGTATGGATATAGTTACTATGCTTATTGGTCATAGTATGGATATAGTTAGTATGGATATAGTTACTATGCTTATTGGTCATAGTATGGATATAGTTAGTATGCTTATTGGTCATAGTATGGATATAGTTACTATGCTTATTGGTCATAGTATGGATATAGTTACTATGATATAGTTGGTATGCTTATGGATAGTATGGATATAGCTTATATGGATATAGTTACTATGCTTATTGGTCATAGTATGGATATAGTTACTATGCTTATTGGTCATAGTATGGATATAGTCATAGTATGGATATAGTTACTATGCTTATTGGTCATAGTATGGATATAGTATGGATATAGTTAGTATGGATATAGTTACTATGCTTATTGGTCATAGTATGGATATAGTTACTATGCTTATTGGTCATAGTATGGATATAGTTACTATGCTTATTGGTCATAGTATGGATATAGTTATTATGCTTATTGGTCATAGTATGGATATAGTTAGTATATTGGTCATAGTATGGATATAGTTACTATGCTTATTGGTCATATAGATATAGTTACTATGCTTATTGGTCATAGTATGGATATAGTTAGTATGGATATAGATTACTATGCTTATTGGTCATAGTATGGATATAGTTAGTATGCTTATTGGTCATAGTATGGATATAGTTAGTATGCTTATTGGTCATAGTATGGATATAGTTACTATGCTTATTGGTCATAGTATGGATATAGTTACTATGCTTATTGGTCATAGTATGGATATAGTTACTATGCTTATTGGTATATAGTATGGATATAGTTACTATGCTTATTGGTCATAGTATGGATGCTTATTGGTCATATGGATATAGTTACTATGCTTATTGGTCATAGTATGGATATAGTTACTATGCTTATTGGTCATAGTATGGATATAGTTAGTATGGATATAGTTACTATGCTTATTGGTCATAGTATGGATATAGTTAGTATGCTTATTGGTCATAGTATGGATATAGTTACTATGCTTATTGGTCATAGTATGGATATAGTTATATAGTTAGTATGGATATAGTTACTATGCTTATGGTCATAGTATGGATATAGTTAGTATGGATATAGTTACTATGCTTATTGGTCATAGTATGGATATAGTTAGTATGCTTATTGGTCATAGTATGGATATAGTTACTATGCTTATTGGTCATAGTATGGATATAGTTAGTATGGATATAGTTACTATGCTTATTGGTCATAGTATGGATATAGTTAGTATGCTTATTGGTCATAGTATGGATATAGTTACTATGCTTATTGGTCATAGTATGGATATAGTTACTATGCTTATTGGTCATAGTATGGATATAGTTAGTATGCTTATTGGTCATGCTTAGTATGGATATAGTTACTATGCTTATTGGTCATAGTATGGATATAGTTAGTATGGATATAGTTACTATGCTTATTGGTCATAGTATGGATATAGTTAGTATGCTTATTGGTCATAGTATGGATATAGTTACTATGCTTATTGGTCATAGTATGGATATAGTTACTATGCTTATTGGTCATAGTATGGATATAGTTACTATGCTTATTGGTCATAGTATGGATATAGTTACTATGCTTATTGGTCATAGTATGGATATAGTTAGTATGGATATAGTTATATGCTTATTGGTCATAGTATGGATATAGTTATGGATATGTTTATTGGTCATAGTATGGATATAGTTACTATGCTTATTGGTCATAGTATGGATATAGTTAGTATGCTTATTGGTCATAGTTATGGATATAGTTACTATGCTTATTGGTCATAGTATGGATATAGTTACTATGCTTATTGGTCATAGTATGGATATAGTTATATGGATATAGTTACTATGCTTATTGGTCATAGTATGGATATAGTTATTGGTCATATGGATATATGGATATAGTTACTATGCTTATTGGTCATAGTATGGATATAGTTACTATGCTTATTGGTCATAGTATGGATATAGTTAGTATGGATATAGTTACTATGCTTATTGGTCATAGTATGGATATAGTTAGTATGCTTATTGGTCATAGTATGGATATAGTTACTATGCTTATTGGTCATAGTATGGATATAGTTACTATGCTTATTGGTCATAGTATGGATATAGTTACTATGCTTATTGGTCATAGTATGGATATAGTTACTATGCTTATTGGTCATAGTATGGATATAGTTAGTATGGATATAGTTACTATGCTTATTGGTCATAGTATGGATATAGTTAGTATGGATATAGTTACTATGCTTATTGGTCATAGTATGGATATAGTTAGTATGCTTATTGGTCATAGTATGGATATAGTTACTATGCTTATTGGTCATAGTATGGATATAGTTAGTATGGATATAGTTACTATGCTTATTGGTCATAGTATGGATATAGTTAGTATGCTTATTGGTCATAGTATGGATATAGTTACTATGCTTATTGGTCATAGTATGGATATAGTTACTATGCTTATTGGTCATAGTATGGATATAGTTAGTATGCTTATTGGTCATAGTATGGATATAGTTAGTATGCTTATTGGTCATAGTATGGATATAGTTACTATGCTTATTGGTCATAGTATGGATATAGTTACTATGCTTATTGATATAGTTAGTATGTCATAGTATGGATATAGTTAGTATGCTTATTGGTCATAGTATGGATATAGTTATTGGATATGCTTATTGGTCATAGTATGGATATAGTTACTATGCTTATTGGTCATAGTATGGATATAGTTAGTTATATGCTTATTGGTCATAGTATGGATATAGTTACTATGCTTATTGGTCATAGTATGGATATAGTTACTATGCTTATTGGTCATAGTATGGATATAGTTAGTATGGATATAGTTACTATTCTTATTGGTCATAGTATGGATATAGTTATTATGGATATAGTTACTATGCTTATTGGTCATAGTATGGATATAGTTACTATGCTTATTGGTCATAGTATGGATATAGTTACTATGCTTATTGGTCATAGTATGGATATAGTTAGTATGGATATAGTTAGTATGCTTATTGGTCATAGTATGGATATAGTTACTATGCTTATTGGTCATAGTATGGATATAGTTACTATGCTTATTGGTCATAGTATGGATATAGTTACTATGCTTATTGGTCATAGTATGGATATAGTTACTATGCTTATTGGTCATAGTATGGATGTAGTTACTATGCTTATTGGTCATAGTATGGATATAGTTACTATGCTTATTGGTCATAGTATGGATATAGTTACTATGCTTATTGGTCATAGTATGGATATAGTTACTATGCTTATTGGTCATAGTATGGATATAGTTACTATGCTTATTGGTCATAGTATGGATGGATATAGTTACTATGCTTATTGGTCATAGTATGGATATAGTTACTATGCTTATTGGTCATAGTATGGATATAGTTACTATGCTTATTGGTCATAGTATGGATATAGTTACTATGCTTATTGGTCATAGTATGGATATAGTTACTATGCTTATTGGTCATAGTATGGATATAGTTACTATGCTTATTGGTCATAGTATGGATATAGTTACTATGGATATAGTTACTATGCTTATTGGTCATAGTATGGATATAGTTAGTATGCTTATTGGTCATAGTATGGATATAGTTACTATGCTTATTGGTCATAGTATGGATATAGTTAGTATGGATATAGTTACTATGCTTATTGGTCATAGTATGGATATAGTTAGTATGCTTATTGGTCATAGTATGGATATAGTTACTATGCTTATTGGTCATAGTATGGATATAGTTACTATGCTTATTGGTCATAGTATGGATATAGTTAGTATGCTTATTGGTCATAGTATGGATATAGTTAGTATGCTTATTGGTCATAGTATGGATATAGTTACTATGCTTATTGGTCATAGTATGGATATAGTTACTATGCTTATTGGTCATAGTATGGATATAGTTACTATGCTTATTGGTCATAGTATGGATATAGTTAGTATGCTTATTGGTTATTGGTCATAGTATGGATATAGTTACTATGCTTATTGGTCATAGTATGGATATAGTTACTATGCTTATTGGTCATAGTATGGATATAGTTACTATGCTTATTGGTCATAGTATGGATATAGTTACTATGCTTATTGGTCATAGTATGGATATAGTTAGTATGGATATAGTTACTATGCTTATTGGTCATAGTATGGATATAGTTAGTATGGATATAGTTACTATGCTTATTGGTCATAGTATGGATATAGTTACTATGCTTATTGGTCATAGTATGGATATAGTTACTATGCTTATTGGTCATAGTATGGAGTTATATGCTTATTGGTCATATGGATATAGTTAGTATGCTTATTGGTCATAGTATGGATATAGTTACTATGCTTATTGGTCATAGTATGGATATAGTTACTATGCTTATTGGTCATAGTATGGATATAGTTACTATGCTTATTGGTCATAGTATGGATATAGTTACTATGCTTATTGGTCATAGTATGGATATAGTTACTATGCTTATTGGTCATAGTATGGATATAGTTATGCTTATTGGTCATAGTATATATAGTTCATAGTATGGATATAGTTACTATGCTTATTGGTCATAGTATGGATGTAGTTACTATGCTTATTGGTCATAGTATGGATGTAGTTACTATGCTTATTGGTCATAGTATGGATATAGTTACTATGCTTATTGGTCATAGTATGGATATAGTTACTATGCTTATTGGTCATAGTATGGATGTAGTTACTATGCTTATTGGTCATAGTATGGATATAGTTACTATGCTTTATGGTCATAGTATGGATATAGTTACTATGCTTATTGGTCATAGTATGGATGTAGTTACTATGCTTATTGGTCATAGTATGGATATAGTTACTATGCTTATTGGTCATAGTATGGATATAGTTACTATGCTTATTGGTCATAGTATGGATGTAGTTACTATGCTTATTGGTCATAGTATGGATGTAGTTACTATGCTTATTGGTCATAGTATGGATATAGTTACTATGCTTATTGGTCATAGTATGGATATAGTTACTATGCTTATTGGTCATAGTATGGATGTAGTTACTATGCTTATTGGTCATAGTATGGATATAGTTACTATGCTTATTGGTCATAGTATGGATGTAGTTAGTATGCCAAAACTTCCTGGATGTCGTACTACATTCGCCAAAATTAGAAGTATACAAGCAGTGGACAGTATTTCCGTGCTTTTAGGGCCCATAATGCAATTCTTCAGAAAATGGGTGTAGCTTCACAACATTTTCAGATTTGAAGAAAATGGCGGTAAATATGCAGCTGAAGTCCGACAAGAGTGGATACAAATTCATTGCTTTAACTAATTATGACAAACGTTAAGAACACGTTGAGCCATGTAATAAAAAAGTCATGACTTTTCAAATAAGTTATGTTACATGTTATGTTGGCTGACAATTTGTTTTGCTTCGCTAGCCTTACGAACCAAATAGCATATCATCACATGTGCTTGAATGTACCGGTATGTTACTAATACATCAAACCTGCGAGTAAATTAACTATCTGTTATCTAACTAACTACCCAATGTTTATTGACTTGATTATTTATGTCATTCTTAGCTTAGTTATTAACTGGTATAGTCGTTGTTCGTTCTCCACGGACATTGATATTGAAACCGTAAGATGAATAGCTAGTCATTTGTTATGCTAACAAGCTAGCAAGAAGTTGCATAGCAACAGCATCAACTTCCGGTAAACAGGCAAAGCGCTAGTACACTCAACTAAAAGGATACCGTTTGTTTACAGCACATATGTCAGAGTCAAGGCCCGCGGGCCACATCCGGCCCGCAAGAAGGTTTTTTACGGCCCCTGGGATGATCTTGATTTATTATTAGAACCGGCCCGCAGCAAGCCGGCAGCCCGCAGATCTTTTACACGCACCAATACTACATTTCCCACAATGCAAAGGTGACGCACCGAGCAGTAGGCTGCTTCATTTCAATATTTATTGGCACAGCAGTCGTCAGCATCACAGTAAAATTAACTTTCAGATACCCATCAAAAATGGCAAAACGGAAGGTGGATACTGAGAACCGGGGGTTTCAAACAAGGTGGGAGTCGGAGTATATGTTCACGAAGGTAGCTGGAAAACCTGTGTGTCTTCTGTGTGGAGAAAGTGTGGCGGTACTGAAAGAGTATAATCTGAGACGACATTATGAAACGAAACACGCGGACAAAAACAAGAATATGGACATGGAACAAAGGCTACAAAAGGCAGAGGAATTAAAACGAGGCCTCAAATCTCGACAGGCTCTGTTCAAAAAAGCCAAATCACAAGGCCAGGCTGCTGTCAAGGCCAGTTTTATTTTGGCAGAAGAGATCGCTAAATCAGCCCGGCCATTTACGGAGGGGGATTTCATCAAAAACTGCATGATTAAAGTTTGTGACGAAGTTTGCCCAGAAAAAGGCAACTCTTTTTAAATGTGAGTCTGAGCAGAAACACCATTGCCGAGAGAGTAGACCAGTTGTCCATCAATCTAAAAGAGCAGCTTGTGAAAAAGGGAAAAGATTTTATTGCATATTCCTTGGCTGTGGATGAGAGCACCGACATTTCTGACATTGCCCAGTTGTCAATTTTCATCCGCGGAGTGGACTCCAACCTAAGCGTGACAGAGGAGTTTTTGGCTTTACGTCCTATGCATGGCACAACTACGGGCATGATTTGTATGAAGAGGTGTCAAGATGTGTAAATGAGATGGAGCTGCCTTGGGAAAACTCGTGGGTTTGACAACCGACGGAGCACCTGCGATAGTGTGGACACAGGAGCGGACTGGTGGCGAAGATACGGGAAAAGATGCAAGAGGAAAACGCGACAGGTGAGCTGACAGCTTATCATTGTATCATACACCAGGAAGCGTTGTGCGGTAAAGCCTTGAAAATGGAGCATGTAATGAGCATCATCACGCGCACAGTTAACTTTATCAGAGCCAAAGGTTTGAATCACCGCCAGTTCAAGGCATTTCTGACGGAGTTAGAAACGGAGCATGGTGATTTGCCTTATCACACAGAGGTGCGATGGCTAAGCCAGGGAAAGGTGCTTCAAAGATGTTTCGAGCTTCGTGAGGAGATTTGTCTGTTCTTGGACAGCAAGGGAAAGACACAACACAACTCCGAGACGAAATGTTTCTGTGTGAAATGGCTTTTCTGTGTGACATTACGAGTCATCTGAATGCAATAAACTTGCAGCTGCAGGGTCGGGATCGTGTCATCTCTGATATGTACAGTACAGTGAAGGCATTTAAAACCAAACTGACTCTGTGGGAGACGCAGATGCGGAAAGAAAATTTGAGCCACTTTCCCAGCTGCCAGACCATGAAAGAGAAGCTCTCTACCAGTGCGTTCCCGAGCACACAGTTGGCTGATAAAATAGGTATGCTTGCCGCTGACTTTCGACGCCGATTTGCTGACTTTGAAGCACAAAAAGCAGGTTGGAACTGCTCGGTAACCCATTTGCTGTTGACGTGGAAAGCTCACCACCAAACCTCCAAATGGAGTTGATTGACCTCCAATGCAATGATGCACTGAGGGCAAAATATGCGGCAGTGGGTGCTGCGGAGTTCGCCCGTTTCCTCCCCGGCACAATGCCCCAGCTGCGCATCCAGGCTGCTCAAACGTTGTCTATGTTTGGCAGCACATACCTGTGTGAACAACTGTTTTCTTTGATGAACCTGAACAAAACATCACACAGAAGTCGACTTACTGCTGAACACCTCCACTCAATTCTGAGGATTTCTTCAGCTCAGAGCCTTACCCCGAACATTGATGAACTTGTGGAAAGATGGGACACCACTCAAGTATCACCCTCAACCTCAAACAAGTGAACATTACTGTGCAATCACATATTTAGAGTTTTACTCAGTTCAAGTTTAAAAGTTAAAATTTAATATTTGTTTTCACTGCATGTTACTTCTCCTTAAACAAAGTGTTGTTTTTGATTAATAGATTTTTGCACTTTATTTTTTTGTATTTCAATCCAATTATATTTTAAAAATATTTCAGTTGAGTGGATGATAGAAAATTGCTATTATTGTTTTTTCTTTGAAGTAAATTTAGCCCACTTTTGCTAAAATAGAAAATATAGTCTACTGATGGTGCCTTGAATACCGGTTTCTTTCATTTAATGTTCATGTTATGGGGATATTTATATAAAGGAAATTTGTCTTTTGTGTCTGTTGAAAATTAAAGATTACTGACAGAGCCATAAGAAAATATTGCTTTATTTATCTGATCATATTGTAATATATTTGTTAGGTTTTCAGTAGGTTCAATTAGGTTCACTAGACTATATGCGTCATTTAAAAAATTTTCAATGAACATTCGAACAGTCCGGCCCTCGTCTTGTAGCTGATTTTTTTATTTGGCCCTCCGTCCATTTGACTTTGACACCCCTGGTTTACAGTATACTAAAATGAACTAATAGTATATGCTGTAGTAGTATACAGAATGTTAGTATGGGTATTGGAACACAGCTCTGGTCTTTGCCTTTCTCCCTCTGACTGACTCAAAGGTCAGATGCCTGCCGGCTCCTCTCTCTCTCTATCTCAGATGTAGGCCACCATACTGTCTGGGCCTAGGGGTACTGGGGTACTGGCTAACCTACGTAGACTACTCCTAATGACAACTAACTGAAGATACATCACTATCTACTCCTAATGACAACTACCTGAAGATACATCACTATCTGCTCCTAATGACAACTACCTGAAGATACATCACTATCTACTCCTAATGACAACTACCTGAAGATACATCACTATCTACTCCTAATGACAACTACCTGAAGATACATCACTATCTACTCCTAATGACAACTACCTGAAGATACATCACTATCTGCTCCTAATGACAACTACCTGAAGATACATCACTATCTACTCCTAATGACAACTACCTGAAGATACATCACTATCTACTCCTAATGACAACTACCTGAAGATACATCACTATCTACTCCTAATGACAACTACCTGAAGATACATCACTATCTACTCCTAATGGAAACTTTTTTTTTTAGAATTGTTGTATTTAACTAGGCATGTCAGTTATGAACAAATTCTTATTTACAGTGAATGAATAGTGAATAAATAGTGAATGAATAGTGAATAAATAGTGAATGAATAGTGAATAAATAGTAAATAAATAGTGAATAAATAGTAAATAAATAGTGAATAAATAGTGAATAAATAGTGAATAAATAGTGAATAAATAGTGAATAAATAGTGAATGAATAGTGAATAAATAGTGAATAAATAGTAAATAAATAGTGAATGAATAGTGAATAAATAGTAAATAAATAGTGAATAAATAGTAAATAAATAGTGAATAAATAGTGAATAAATAGTGAATAAATAGTGAATAAATAGTGAATAAATAGTAAATGAATAGTGAATAAATAGTAAATAAATAGTGAATAAATAGTAAATAAATAGTGAATAAATAGTGAATAAATAGTGAATAAATAGTGGGCCACTTGGACACCATATTAAAAAAAGGCTTTTAGTTCAGTCTCCGCTCTGGCCAACTCAGTAGGTCCTGAGTGCAAAAATAAAACTATTCACAGACGATAAACAAACACAATTACTTATTTTTTGTTAATATGACAAGTGTGTGTTTTTATGCTAACGTTCATTGTCTTCCAGCCCATTCTGTATAGTGAGCACTAAGCAGCCGGATTGAGACAGTGGCTGTCACTGCGTTAAGAACACTGCTTGTGTGTTGGTCTGTATGGGAGCTTTACAGACTCTATGATGTGTCCATATGGATGTATGGAGGGCCCTTCTCGTACTCCCCCGGGTCTCCCACTCTGTTTGTTTAGGCCTCCATTCACATGCTAATGCCCTGCCCACTGCAGCAGAGTCCACAGAGACTGGTCTGAGACACACAGAGAGGAGAGTCACACTGGTGTCACAAGGTGGAAGGTCTATTGATTGTTCTCATGTGTGAGTGTCAGCCGCACACACATGCATGAGGAGGTGCGGACGTATGCAGACACACAGTCACACTAAATGCCCATACACACACACACACACACACACACACACACACACACACACACACACACACACACACACACACACACACACACACACACACACACACACACACACACACACACACATGCACGAGGAGGTGCGGACGTATGCAGACACACAGTCACACTAAATGCCCATACACACACACACACACACACACACACACACACACACACACACACGAGGAGGTGCGGACGTATGCAGACACACAGTCACACTAAATGCCCATACACACACACACGCACACACACACACACACGCACACATGCATGAGGAGGTGCGGACGTATGCAGACACACAGTCACACTAAATGACCATACACACACACACACACACACACACGTCTGCACACATGCACGTATGCATACACACACATGACACGATGCCAAGCACGTGTACCAACAGTGAGACTCTGACTTCAGTTCTCATTCAATTTGATCCATAGTATATCATATTGGTCAGGGAGAGTTTGAACAATAAGAACTGCCTTTGATGGGAAATGTAGTCCATTTTCTGCCCAGTGACACTGTGGGTAAGTGAGACCTCAGGGTCAAGAGCTGGGGAGTGAGCCAGAATGCCACTTCCAAAATCACTATGCCGTGTCCATGGCAACGCTCTCTGGTCTACGAGTTCCTACTCTGTTACCAAGTGAACCTCCTCGATTGAACAGTAGCCAAGGAGAGGAGACACAAAGAGACACTAACACAGCCATCTTTATGACAACTCTGAGAGGGAATCCAGTCTAAATGCTGCTTTTCAACACTCTGCTCTCAGTGAGACAGCTGGAGTTGGTTTAGACACTGAAGCAGCACCACTTGACTGAGTCAAAGAAGGCCGTGCACGCTCGTCTGAATCTGAGGAGAGCTGCACTAGCTACTTTAGGCTACAGTGCGACAGGGTAGCCTAGTGGTTAGAGCGTTGGACTAGTAACCGGAAGGTTGCAAGTTCAAACCCCCAAGCTGACAAGGTAATCTGTCGTTCTGCCCCTGAACAGGCAGTTAACCCACTGTTCCCAGGCCATTGTTGAAAAACATTATTTGTTCTTAACTGACTTGCCTGGTTAAATAAAGGTAAAATAAAAATGTGTCACTTCTTCAGGACTAATGCGTTGCTGTATAAAGATAAGGGGTAACATTTCTTAATCCACGGGGAAATATGCCGCTATTCACACAGCGATCACTGGAGTATTATTTACAGACACTCATTTGTTCTGCAGACAATAGAGAGTTAACACTTTCCTTCACATCAGAGTAAAAAGAGTATGAAAATATGGCGGTAAACAAACACTTTCCATTGATTTACTAACTCCTGGATGTAGGGATGTCAAACATATTATACACTTTCCTCTGGACCTACAAGGTGAGTAAAGATATGCTGCTTTTACTGATCGGATCTCTCATGGTACTGTATGTTGATTCAATTTGTATCCACACAGAAAAACCATGGCAACAAATGACACCAACACACACACAGACTACACCAACACCTCTTGTTGGGAAACCAAGCCTCACAGTCTCCTTGTTGAACTAGGCCTCTGAGCGGATTGTGATCATAGCGTGGCTTTGTGCCCCAGTTCAAATCAATGACCTCAGCCCTTTCACTCACACACAGCCTGCCTATTGATGGCTGGATGGGGTCAGACATTCTAGAAGCATCCACACAATCCTCTGGTCTTTCTCTACGGGGCTCTGTCTCTGTTCTGTGGGGCTTTGGGATAATGCTGATGGTCAGCACACGGCCACACAGGCCTCCCCACAGACCTATTGTGAAACCATGTTGTTGACGTGCTGGTTCCACTGAAACTGCAAGGGTGGAGGGATGGAGAGGGTGGAGGGATGGAGGGGTGGAGAGATGGAGAGGGTGGAGAGATGGAGAGGGTGGATGGAGGGGTGGAGGGGTGGAGAGGGTAGAGGGGTGGAGGGGTGGAGGGATGGAGAGGGTGGAGGGATGGAGGGGTGGAGAGATGGAGAGGGTGGATGGAGGGGTGGAGGGGTGGAGGGGTGGAGAGGGTAGAGGGGTGGAGGGGTGGAGGGATGGAGAGGGTGGAGGGATGGAGGGGTGGAGAGATGGAGAGGGTGGAGGGATGGAGGGTGGAGAGATGGAGAGGGTGGATGGAGGGGTGGAGGGATGGAGGGGTGGAGAGGGTAGAGGGGTGGAGGAGTGGAGGGATGGAGAGGGTGGAGAGGGTGGAGGGGTGGAGAGGGTAGAGGGGTGGCGGGATGGAGAGGTGGAGGGATGGAGGGTGGAGGGATGGAGGGATGGAGGGGTGGAGAGGGTGGTGAGGGTGGAGGGATGGTGAGGGTGGAGGGATGGAGGGGTGGAGGGATGGAGGGTGGAGGGGTGGAGGGATAGAGGGATAGAGGGGTGGAGAGGGTAGAGGGATGGAGAGGGTGGAGAGATGGAGGGGTGGAGGGATGGAGGGATGGAGGGGTGGGGGCTGGAGGGATGGAGGGTGGAGAGGGTGGAGGGATGGAGAGGGTAGAGAGATGGAGGGGTGGAGAGGGTGGAGGGATGGGGAGGGTGGAGGGATGGAGGGATAGAGGGGAGGAGGGATGGAGGGGTAGAGAGGGTGGAGGGGTGGAGAGGGTGGAGTATTTGATTTCAAATACTTTATCTGGGCTTCTTACCCTCTGCAGTGAGAAGGCTTCTACTCTCTGCAGTGAGAAGGCTCCTACCCTCTGCAGTGAGAAGGCTCCTACCCTCTGCAGTGAGAAGGCTCCTGCCCTCTGCAGTGAGAAGGCTTCTACCCCCTGCAGTGAGAAGGCTCCTACCCTCTGCAGTGAGAAGGCTCCTACCCTCTGCAGTGAGAAGGCTCCTACACTCTGCAGTGACAGGGCTCCCACCCTCTGCAGTGAGAAGGCTCCTACCCTCTGCAGTGTGAAGGCTCCTACCCTCTGCAGTGAGAAGGCTCCTACCCTCTGCAGTGAGAAGGCTCCTACCCTCTGCAGTGAGAAGGCTCCTACCCTCTGCAGTGAGAAGGCTCCTACCCTCTGCAGTGACAGGGCTCCCACCCTCTGCAGTGAGAAGGCTCCTACCCTCTGCAGTGTGAAGGCTCCTACCCTCTGCAGTGAGAAGGCTCCTACTCTCTGCAATGAGAAGGCTCCTATATTTTACCTTTATTTAACCAGGTAGGCTAGTTGAGAACAAGTTCTCATTTACAACTGTGACCTGGCCAAGATAAAGCAAAGCAGTTCGACACATACAACAACACAGAGTTACACATGGAATAAACAAACATACAATCAATAATACAGAAGAAAAATCTATAAACAGCATGTGCAAATGAGGTAGGATAAGAGAGTTAAGGCAATAAATAGGCCATGGTGGCAAATTAATTACAATATAGCAATTAAACACTGGAATGGTAGGATGTGCAGAGGATGAATGTGCAAGTAGAGATACTGGGGTGCAAAGGAGCAAGATAAATAAATAAATACAGTATGGGGATGAGGTAGATTGGATGGGCTATTTAAAGATATATGTACAGGTGCAGTGATCTGTGAGCTGCTCTGACAGCTGGTGCTTAAAGCTAGTGAGGGAGGTAAGAGTCTCCAGCTTCAGAGATTTTTGCAGTTCGTTCCAGTCATTGGCAGCAGAGAACTGGAAGGAGAGGCGGCCAAAGGAAGAATTGGCTTTGGGGGTGACCAGTGAGATATACCTGCTGGAGCGCGTGCTACGGGTGGGTGCTGCTATGGTGATCAGTGAGCTGAGAAAATATTTAACGAGGCAAGTCAGTTAAGAAACTATTTCTTATTGGAGGCAGGGCTTTACCTAGCAGAGACTTGTAGATGACCTGGAGCCAGTGGGTTTGGCGACGAGTATGAAGCGAGCGCCAGCTAACAAGAGCATACAGGTCGCAGTGGTGGCTTTGGTGACAAAACGGATGGCACTGTGATAGACTGCATCCAATTTGTTGAGTAGAGTGTTGGAGGCTATTTTCTCTGTGTGCCTCACAACCATGTTAGACCATGTTATCCCTCTGAGCTAAAGCCTACATATATCTACATATATCTATTAAAAGCTCAGGTTAGGCTTCATGTGAACGTACAATAGTTCACCAAAAATGTAACAGCCTCCATGAGGAGAAACAAGACAGAGAGATATTGGGTGGATTATACTGCAGTGGTCTCTCACCTCTCATCACACACACACACAGGCAGCAGGTCTTTCTTCACACATACTGTACGCACACACACACACACACACACACACACACACACACACACACACACACACACACACACACACACACACACACACACACACACACACACACACACACACACACACACACACACACACACACACACACACACACACACACACACACACACACACACACAGGCAGCAGGTCTTTCTTCACACATACTGTACGCACGCACACGCGCACGCACACACACACACACACACACACACACACACACACACACACACACACACACACACACACGGGCAGCAGGTCTGTTCTCACCAGGTGAGAGGACAATGTGATTACCCAGCATGCATTGGAGGAGGCGTTATGAGGGAGAGTGGAAACATGGCAGGTCTGAGATTCACTTCCCATCAGGTCACAGAGCCTAGATCACACAGACACACAGACACACACACACTAACACACACACACACAGACACACACACACACACAGAAAATCCTGAGGAGAGCTTGTCAGATGCAGCATAGTCTTATGTAACAAAGTACAATGTTATCTGAATCCAGAAGTGTCCGTACTGTTTCCTACCAATCTTACAACCTATTCAGCATTTATTACAATACAACCTGCTTACTGGCCAGTAATGACTAGAGCGGTACAGTGACTGGACACCTCGTAGTACACATAGGAATGGACTATTAGTGCTTGATAATATAATTATCATTAGAGGGATGGAGGGATTACTGTGTGGGGATTGGACCTCTCTTCTCTCCGGCAGGGACTATCCCCTGATTCTCCTCTATCCTTGATTTCTGCCAGGGATTGACCCTGATTCCCCCCTCCAACTCCAACTCCTCACCCACATCCTGCCCCCTCACCCACCTCCACCCCATCACCCACCACCCCCCTCCCTCCACCCTCAGACTACTCATCCTGCCTGATGAACAGATGGATGGATGAAGGATAGGGGGATGAAGGATAGGGGGATGCCAATTCACACTGGTCCTCCCGGCCATCCTCCTGTCCATTCATCCTTAACATCCCAGCAGAGAGAGAGAGAGAATGGGGGAGGTGTCAGGTGGACTGGGGATCGTGGACAAGGTCTCTATGTGGAACGACCAGTGGCAGCAGCATTTAGCATGTTAATACTGTAACCACAAAGGTCTAACAGCTATGCTCTGAAGGTCTCACACACACGCACGCACGCACGCACGCACGCACGCACGCACGCACGCACGCACGCACGCACGCACGCACGCACGCACGCACACACACACACACACACACACACACACACACACACACACACACACACACACACACACACACACACACACACACAGTGGAAGGTGGGTTACTGGTGCCATAGTAACTCATGTCGTTGTTAAACACAGTGTCAAGCTCCGAGGCTCTGAGGCCACGTGTATCTGTTCATCAATAGCTTTTACCTTCCAGTGCAATGCCACTGTATATCAATGAAATCCAATGAGATCTACCCAGATTGGCCACCGGTATTTATAGCCACCGATCAACACAACACAAAGCAGTTGAGAGAGAGAATGTATATTGATCTGCAAACCTGCAGAGAAAGGATGGTGCTAAACAGAAACAGATTTCTTCGTGTGTATTTGTTGACGTCAATGTAAGTGAGACACTGACAGCTCGTAATAAAGTATTACGTTATTTCAGGGAATTCACCATTTCTGCTTTTAAAAAGATCAATAACTCAATAAAACACAACTAGTGAAAGTACTTAGTGACAACTGTTGATGTACTTTAAAAGACAGACTATTAGTGCCCAACAACATGACTCCATAACAGACTGAACTATGGTACATGATTAAAAGCTATTTTTGGGGCTTAATTTTTCCTCCAAACCACTGTGCCCTTTAAGAAAAAGGGAATTGGTGCGTACGCTGTAACATCATAATGTTGAAATGCCCACTGTAGCCTGAGGAGTGGGCCTTATCTGGTGTGGAATGACTGACTAGACCAGATTCACATCAAAGGCATACACTGTGTTATACTGTAAGTTCATTAGTATCTGATTCTGTTCCCTGTGGTGAACACTCACACTCACACTCACACACACACACACACACACACACACACACACACACACACACCAGTAACCACCAAACAACCGGCCAGCAACCAACCAACAATAAACCCAACAACCTCAGAAACAACAACCTCAGAAATAAAGTTCCATATAGAACCATTTGTCCTGTAGGAGAACCCTCTGAAAAAGTTCCATATAGAACCATTTGTCCTGGAGGAGAACCCTCTGAAAAAGTTCCATGTAGAACCATTTGTCCTGTAGGAGAACCCTCTGAAAAAGTTCCATATAGAACCATTTGTCCTGTAGGAGAACCCTCTGAAAAAGTTCCATATAGAACCATTTGTCCTGTAGGAGAACCCTCTGAAAAAGTTCCATATAGAATCATTTGTCCTGTAGGAGAACCCTCTGAAAAAGTTCCATATAGAACCATTTGTCCTGTAGGAGAACCCTCTGAAAAAGTTCCATATAGAACCATTTGTCCTGTAGGAAAACCCTCTGAAAAAGTTCTATATAGAACCATTTGTCCTGTAGGAGAACCCTCTGAAAAAGTTCCATATAGAACCATTTGTCCCTGTAGGAGAACCCTCTGAAAAAGTTTGAGATTGAACTATTTGTCTTTGTAGGAGAACCCTCCAGATAGAACTCTTTTTGGATCATATTGAACCCTTTTTGGTTCCATATAGAACCTCTGGTTCCACTGTAAAGGTTCTATTTTCAGACTTTTTTCAGAGGGTTCTCCTACAGGGACAAATATTTTACATATCACTCTTCCTTTCTGAGTGTGGCAACTGGCACTGCAATGAATCCAGACACTGTATGTTCATACACTGAGTGGACAAAACATTAAGATTAACATGCTATTTAAATAACATAGACTGACCAGGTGAATCCATTTGAAAGCTATGATCCCTTATTGATGTCACTTGATCCACTTCAATCAGTGTAGATGAAGGGGAGGAGACAGGTTAAAGATATGATCCCTTATTGATGTCACTTGATCCACTTCAATCAGTGTAGATGAAGGAGAGGAGACAGGTTAAAGAAGGATTTGTAATCCTTGAGACAGTTGAGACATGGACTGTGTATGTGTGTCATTCAGAGGGTGAATGGGCAAGACAACATATTGAAGTGCCTTTGAACGCGGTATGGTAGTAGGTGCCAGGCACACTGGTTTGTTTCAAGAACTGCAATGCTGCTGGGTTTTTCACGCTCAACAGTTTCCTGAATGGTCCACCACCCAAAGGACATCCAGCCAATTTGACACAACTGTGGGAAGCATTGGAGTCAACATGGGTAAGCATGGAGTCAGCATGGGTAAGCATCCCTGTGGAACGCTTTCCACACCTTGTAGAGTCCCTGCCCCGACACATTGAGGCTGTTCTCAGGGCAAAACGGGGTGCAAGTCAATATTAGGAAGGTGCTCTTAATGTTTGGTCTACTCCGTGTATATGCCAGTAGTTAGGTAAGACCAGTACATACTGTACTGTCGTTTGGCAGCGCTGAGAGAAACATATGAAAGTGTAAATAAATATATTAAACAAATAAAATGTGAAGGAACATATTGATTCTCCAACAAATAGAATCACTTTCAGCGATGACAGATACTTAAAGGTTGCTCTTACCTATGGGGATCCAATCAAAGGGCTTCGTCCTCCAGTTGGATTCATCCACACACTCTGACTGCTGAGAAGGACTTCAGACCTGGAACACAAATGAATGAACGTTAGACACAAGCTTGGCCATCCCACCGTAATGCATCTGTCCTGACATAAAGGAAGAACCAGGAGAAGGGAAATGGCACAGAGGAATGTAAACATGCTGTAGTGTGAGGTAGTAAGGGTTGTAAAATGTACAGGGGTATCTAGTTCACATCGCATTTGTTCTGCATGCCCTGGAAATCAACTTTTTACAGATGTGGGGTCTTAATTTGAGCCAGTTTGCTACAGCAGGAAAATAATCCTGCAGCAAGAGGAAATGTGGATTATTTTGTGGATTCTAATTCCTTGTAGAGGATGATACATTTTTTCCTTAGAGCTAATTAAGTTTGATATTTTAAAAGAGGAAATAACAAACTTTAAAACTAAAATACACTACAAATGTGTATTTCCTGTTGTGCAGGAAAATTCTCAGCAACTTAAAGAGTCATCAAATAAAGATCCTATATCTGTATGTGCAATAATGTTTTTCACCTGAGTGAAAAAAGGACAAAAAATCTAACTTAAAAGGAACTTATTATTAGTTATTTCTTCAAAACAGAAAAACAAAGAGATACTCCAAAGGCCTGAAGAGAAGACATCACACACACACACACACACACACACACACACACACACACACACACACACACACACACACACACACACACACACACACACACACACACACACACTTCATGACTATGAATACCTTATCATAACTACCAGTGAAACAAGCCATTATTTTAAGTTTATTTGAGTTTATTTTATTTTTACAGGGACAGTGCACATTAATCAACGTTTCAGTAAAAGTGACGGTTTTAGCCAGCCGGATAATTTTCAACCGCAGTCCCTGGGCAGGTTATTAAAAACAATTACAATATAGACAATAGCAACATAGGACAAGCAAGACGTAGCATACAGACAGAGCAACATAGAACAAGCAAGACGTAGCATACAGACAGAGCAACATAGAACAAGCAAGACATAGCATACAGACAGAGCAACATAGAACAAAAAGCAGCAAGACCAAATTCATTCATTCATTCATTCAAAGACAATAGCAACATAGGACAAGCAAGACGTAGCATACAGACAGAGCAACATAGGACAAGCAAGACGTAGCATACAGACAGAGCAACATAGAACAAGCAAGACGTAGCATACAGACAGAGCAACATAGAACAAGCAAGACGTAGCATACAGACAGAGCAACATAGAACAAGCAAGACGTAGCATACAGACAGAGCAACATAGAACAAGCAAGACGTAGCATACAGACAGAGCAACATAGAACAAGCAAGACATAGCATACAGACAGAGCAACATAGAACAAAAAGCAGCAAGACCAAATTCATAAAAGCAACAAAGTGTTTCCACACCTCACAAGCTACACACAACAGATGACATGGAAAGCGACAACACACAGTTAGGGATTATGATCACAAATCTGATTGACCTTTAGCCAGTGTCTTCATGCATTTTGTGAAAGTGTGATATGTGGTGCAGTTATGTGTGTCTGATGGCAGTGTATTCCAGACATGGGAAGCTCTCACAGAGAAAACGGATTTACTAAAGGTGCTTTTCCTTAAGGGAACTATACAGTCACCTCTCATGGCAGACCTTGTGGATCTGCAGCCATATGTTTGGGTTTTTTGTTTAACAAAACTACTGAGTGGAGCGGGAGCCAGGCCATTTAGGATCTTGAATACAAGACATGCATCGGTGTATTGCACAAGATTTTCCCAACTCAGGAGCTCATGCTTTCTAAGGATGTGACAATGATGATGGCTATTGGGCTTCCTATCAAGCACTTTGAGAGCCTGTTTGTAGACAGACTGAATAGATTTTAATGTTGTACAGCAAGCTTGGGCCCAACTAGTCAAGCAGTATGTTAAGTGGGGGAGTATCATAGATTTGAAGTATAGTTTTGCTACCTCTGTAGTCAAACAATTTCGTATAAATCGGAAATTAGCTAGGTTGAATTTGGTTATTTGAATGACCTTTTTCACATGCTTTTTAAAAGAAAGGTTGAAATCAAGTATGATGCCAAGGTACTTAAAATCAGATACCACCTGGAGCTTCTCCCCTGACACATAGACACCTGGCTCGGTAGCATCTGTTGCCCTCTTTGTGAAGAACATGCAAACAGTTATTTTCACACTGAGATACAAACACGAGTCACTGAGCCACTTTGTAACCTGGACCATTACAGTAGTGAGTCACTGAGACAATTTGTAACCTGGACCACTACAGTAAGTGAGTTCTTGTGCAGCTTTTCCCATTTGTGAGAAAGAACATGACAGATAACAAGCATTTATAACCAGATATGTTTCTAAACATAAAACAAGGACATTATAACTGTAGTTAGCTCATTCAGTAACTATTCTAAGTCACCTATGCATCTGGCCCTTTTTAACTCTCTGTTTGACTAAATCACATCAGACAAGCCTTCTCCTGTGATGTGTCCTGAATAGCACCCTATTCCCTACGTAGCTCACACTACTTTGGTCCAGAGCTCTATGGGCCCTGGTCAAAGTAGTGCGCTGCATAGGAATAGGGTGCCATTTGGGACGCATACATCCCCATGAAGCAATCAGCAGCAGCTGCTCTCAGGCAGGCAGAAGCAGAGAAAAGCTAACACACTCCAACTACACAGGCCTGACCCCAAGCCCTACACAGTTACTATGGAGACTATAGAGTGAGCGAGACAGAGAGAGGGGGGTGGAGCAGAGAGAGAGAGACAGAGAGAGAGCGAGAGTGAGCGAGAGAGAGAGAGATAGACAGAGAGAGGGGGGAGAGATGGAAAGCGAGAGAGAGGCAGAAGAGAGCGAGAGAGATAGACAAAGAGAGGTGGGAGGGTGGGAGAGATGGAGAGAGAGAGAGAGAGAAAGAAAGAAAGAAAGAGAGAGAGGAGAGAGAAGAGAGAGAAAGAAAGAGGCAGAGAGAGGGGGTGGAGGAGGAGAGATGAGGAAGCGAGAGCAGGAGACAGAGAGAAGCCGGCATATAAAACATAAAAGCGTTGTGAGTGGGAATCAGTGAAAGAGCATGTATTATTTAGTGTTAAATCTAAAACCGCTACATCATCACAGAGCGGGAAGAGAGGAGAGGAGAAAGGTACCGTGCATATGAATCCACACACACACAGAGAGCCTCCACACAGCTTCCACATCTCCTCTGCTCTAGGACTGTACTGAGGGCTGAGGACACGTACACATGCAAACACACACAATATATAATTATATATCAGCATAATGTCGCATAGGGCCATTAACACAAAACTGGTCATCCCTCTCAAATCAAATCTAATTTTATTCTCTGGCTAGAAGTGAGGTGTGTGTGTTCCTGTGTGCGTGGAGCAATTGCATTTAAAAATATACAGTTGAAGCCAGAAGCTTACATACACCTGAAAGCTGAAATAAATCATTCTCTCTACTATTATTCTGACATTTCACATTCTTAAAATAAAGTGGTGATCATAACTGACATAAGACAGGGAATTTTTGCTGGGATTAAATGTCAGCAATTGTGAAAAACTGAGTTTAAATGTATTTGCTAAGGTGTATGTAAACTTCCAACTTCAACTGTATATATATTTAACAAGGAAAGTAAGAACAAATTCTTATTTACAATGATGGCCTACACCGGCCAAACCCGGGCGATGCTGGGCCAATTGTGCGCCGCCCTATGTGACTCACAATCACGTCCGATTGTGACACAGCCTGGATTCGAACCAGGGTGTCTGTAGTGACGCCTCAAGCACTGAGATGCAGTGCCTTAGACAGCAATATGTTTTCTTCTCAAGGCTGTTTGAGGGAGAGATGGAGGGAAGGAAGAACAGAGAAAAGAAAGAATCATGTCTAGAGGTGATTGGTTTATATCATAGGAGATACTATACCTACCAGTCTGTAGATCAGCTGTACTACATTAAAGTTGTGGTAATATAGGAGACACTATACCTACCAGTCTGTAGATCAACTACACAACATTAAAGTTGTGGTAATATAGGAGACACTGTACCTACCAGTCTGTAGAACAGCTGTACAACATTAAAGTTGTGGTAATATAGGAGACACTATACCTACCAGTCTGTAGATCAACTATACAACATTAAAGTTGTGGTAATATAGGAGACACTGTACCTACCAGTCTGTAGATCAGCTGTACTACATTAAAGTTGTGGTAATATAGGAGACACTATACCTACCAGTCTGTAGATCAGCTGTACTACATTAAAGTTGTGGTAATATAGGAGACACTATACCTACCAGTCTGTAGATCAGCTGTACTACATTAAAGTTGTGGTAATATAGGAGACACTGTACCTACCAGTCTGTAGATCAACTATACAACATTAAAGTTGTGGTAATATAGGAGACACTGTACCTACCAGTCTGTAGATCAGCTGTACTACATCATTGAAATTAAGAATTTGTTTCTTAACTGACTTGCCTAGTTAAATAAAGGTAAAATAAAATGTAAGGCAGTATTCACCCTGCCGTGTGTGTGTGTGTGTGTGTGTGTGTGTGTGTGTGTGTGTGTGTGTGTGTGTGTGTGTGTGTGTAGCCTAATCCTATCTGGAAAATCTTTGGAGGTGTCTGTGAAAACAGTGTTTCCTCACACCCAGTCTGTCTACCACCTCCTCCCCCCTCCCTCCCTCCCTCTCTCTCTCTCTATCTCTCTCTCCCCCCCACCCCTCCCTGTGCCTGCACTGCACACACACCCCCGCCCTTCAATACGACCGCATCACACACGCTGGCAGATTAAAAACAATCCCTTTGTCCCCCCCCCACAATGTGGGTTAACACACTTCCTGGTGCTCCACAGACTGTCAGACAGACAGACTGTCAGGCAGACAGCACTATGACACAGAGGCTACTATTCAGTCGTTGTGTTAGTCCATATAGGCTTATTACACTGTCTGAGTATATTATAGTCTACAGAAAGCATGACGGGTTCGTTTTATACTCCCGCCAGGTGATTGATAGCGATTTCATTTGGCTTTAGATTAAAAATAATTGTAAGAGCTATAGGGGATTATTTAAATTGAACATTTATATAATGGTCCTTTCACTGGGGAATCAAAAACAGCTGTCATTATACAGAGACTCTATAGACTAGAGGTCATGTACATGGGACATGTTATCTGTTATTATACAGATACTCTATAGACTAGAGGTCATGTACATGGGACACATTATCTGTTATTATACAGAGACTCTATAGACTAGACTCTATAGACTAGAGGTCATGTACATGGGACACGTTATCTGTTATTATACAGAGACTCTATAGAGACTCTATAGACTAGAGGTCATGTACATGGGAAACATTATCTGTTATTATACAGAGACTCTATAGACTAGAGGTCATGTACATGGGAAACATTATCTGTTATTATACAGAGACTCTATAGACTAGAGGTCATGTACATGGGAAACATTATCTGTCATTATACAGAGACTCTATAGACTAGAGGTCATGTACATGGGAAACATTATCTGTTATTATACAGAGACTCTATAGACTAGAGGTCATGTACATGGGACACTATCTGTTATTATACAGAGACTCTATAGACTAGAGGTCATGTACATGGGAAACATTATCTGTTATTATACAGAGACTCAGACTAGACTCTATAGACTAGAGGTCATGTACATGGGACACGTTATCTGTTATTATACAGAGACTCTATAGACTAGACTCTATAGACTAGAGGTCATGTACATGGGAAACATTATCTGTTATTATACAGAGACTCTATAGACTAGAGGTCATGTACATGGGACACATTATCTGTTATTATACAGAGACTCTATAGACTAGAGGTCATGTACATGGGAAACATTATCTGTTATTATACAGAGACTCTATAGACTAGAGGTCATGTACATGGGACACATTATCTGTTATTATACAGAGACTCTATAGACTAGAGGTCATGTACATGGGACACATTATCTGTTATTATACAGAGACTCTATAGACTAGACTCTATAGACTAGAGGTCATGTACATGGGACACGTTATCTGTTATTATACAGAGACTCTATAGATAGACTCTATAGACTAGAGGTCATGTACATGGGAAACATTATCTGTTATTATACAGAGACTCTATAGACTAGAGGTCATGTACATGGGACACATTATCTGTTATTATACAGAGACTCTATAGACTAGAGGTCATGTACATGGGAAACGTTATCTGTTATTATACAGAGACTCTATAGACTAGAGGTCATGTACATGGGACACATTATCTGTTATTATACAGAGACTCTATAGACTAGAGGTCATGTACATGGGACATGTTATCTGTTATTATACAGAGACTCTATAGACTAGACTCTATAGACTAGAGGTCATGTACATGGGACATGTTATCTGTTATTATACAGAGACTCTATAGACTAGACTCTATAGACTAGAGGTCATGTACATGGGAAACGTTATCTGTTATTATACAGAGACTCTATAGACTAGACTATAGACTAGAGGTCATGTACATGGGAAACATTATCTGTTATTATACAGAGACTCTATAGACTAGACTCCATAGACTAGAGGTCATGTACAGTTATCTGTTATTATACAGAGACTCTATAGACTAGAGGTCATGTACATGGGAAACGTTATCTGTTATTATACAGAGACTCTATAGACTAGAGGTCATGTACACGTTATCTGTTATTATACAGAGACTCTATAGACTAGAGGTCATGTACACGTTATCTGTCATTATACAGAGACTCTATAGACTAGAGGTCATGTACATGGGAAACGTTATCTGTTATTATACAGAGACTCTATAGACTAGACTCTATAGACTAGAGGTCATGTACATGGGACACGTTATCTGTTATTATACAGAGACTCTATAGACTAGAGGTCATGTACATGGGACATGTTATCTGTTATTATACAGAGACTCTATAGACTAGACTCTATAGACTAGAGGTCATGTACATGGGACATGTTATCTGTTATTATACAGAGACTCTATAGACTAGACTCTATAGACTAGAGGTCATGTACATGGGAAACATTATCTGTTATTATACAGAGACTCTATAGACTAGAGGTCATGTACATGGGACACATTATCTGTTATTATACAGAGACTCTATAGACTAGAGGTCATTTCCCCTCTCTCTGCATCCAGTCTCTCTCACACACACACACACACACACACACACACACACACACACACACACACACACACACACACACACACACACACACACACACACACACACACACACACACACACACACACACACGTCTCACATTGTTGCCAAAGTGATGTAAAGAGTCTTCAGTACAGGATATATAGACCAATCATCTGTTAGTACAGGAGCTATAGACCAATCATCTGTTAGTACAGGAGCAATAGACCAATCATCTGTTAGTACAGGAGATATAGACCAATCATCTGTTAGTACAGGAGCTATAGACCAATCATCTGTTAGTACAGGAGCTATAGACCAATCATCTGTTAGTACAGGAGCTATAGACCAATCATCTGTTAGTACAGGAGCTACAGACCAATCATCTGTTAGTACAGGATATATAGACCAATCATCTGTTAGTACAGGAGCTATAGACCAATCATCTGTTACTACAGTAGCTATAGACCAATCATCTGTTAGTACAGGAGCTATAGACCAATCATCTGTTAGTACAGGAGCTATAGACCAATCATCTGTTAGTACAGGAACTATAGACCAATCATCTGTTAGTGCAGGAGCTATAGACCAATCATCTGTTAGTACAGGAGCTATAGACCAATCATCTGTTAGTACAGTATATATAGACCAATCATCTGTTAGTACAGGAGCTATAGACCAATCATCTGTTAGTACAGGAACTATACAACAATCATCTGTTAGTACAGGATATATAGACCAATCATCTGTTACTACAGTATATATAGACCAATCATCTGTTAGTACAGGAGTTATAGAACAATCATATGTTACTACAGTAGCTATAGACCAGTCATCTGTTACTACAGTAGCTATAGACCAATCATCTGTTACGACAATAGCTATAGACCAATCATCTGTTAGTACAGGAGCTATAGACCAATCATCTGTTACTACAGTATATATAGACCAATCATCTGTTAGTACAGTAGCTATAGAACAATCATCTGTTACTACAGTAGCTATAGACCAGTCATCTGTTACTACAGTAGCTATAGACCAATCATCTGTTACGACAATAGCTATAGACCAATCATCTGTTAGTACAGGAGCTATAGACCAATCATCTGTTACTACAGGAGTCTGTCCAGTAGCAGCTCTACAACAACGGCAGGTTGAAGCTTCTGGTCAACTGGCACTAATCTATCATTTCATGCACAGAGCTGTCCTCCATTCATTCCCATTCACCACAGAGCCGTCCTCCATTCATTCCCATTCACCACAGAATCGTCCTCCATTCATTCCCATTCACCACAGAATCATCCTCCATTCATTCCCATTCACCACAGAATCATCCTCCATTCATTCCCATTCACCACAGAATCGTCCTCCATTCATTCCCCTTCACCACAGAATCGTCCTCCATTCATTCCCATTCAACACAGAATCATCCTCCATTCATTCCCATTCACCACAGAATCGTCCCTCCATTCATTCCCATTCACCACAGAATCGTCCTCATTCATTCGCATTCACCACAGAATCGTCCTCCATTCATTCCCATTCACCACAGAATCATCTCCATTCATTCCCATTCACCACAGAGCCGTCCTCCATTCATTCCCATTCACCACAGAAGTGTCTCCATTCATTCCCCTTCACCACAGAATTGTCCTCCATTCTTTCCCATTCACCACAGAATCGTCCTCCATTCATTCGCATTCACCACAGAATCGTCCTCCATTCATTCCATTCACCACAGAAGTGTCCTCCATTCATTCCCATTCACCACAGAATTGTCCTCCATTCTTTCCCATTCACCACAGAATCGTCCTCCATTCATTCGCATTCACCACAGAATCGTCCTCCATTCATTCCCATTCACCACAGAAGTGTCCTCCATTCATTCCCATTCACCACAGAATCATCCTCCATTCATTCCCATTCACCACAGAATCATCCTCCATTCATTCCCATTCACCACAGAGTATGTCAACTAATCTGCCTCAAAGCCTATTTCTGTGCTGTATTAGCCATATGGTTATGGTGTGTGTGTGTGTGTGTGTGTGTGTGTGTGTGTGTGTGTGTGTGTGTGTGTGTGTGTGTGTGTGTGTGTGTGTGTGTGTGTGTGTATGTGTGTATGTGTGTGTGTGTGTGTGTGTGTGTGTGTGTGTGTGTTGCAGTGTCTGGAGCTGTAGTACTCACAGAAAATGACAAACATCTTCATTAAGTGGTCAGGCTGTTTAGGGAACCATGTAGCGTGTGATTGCAAACACACATTTCCTTTGTCATGACTTGACACCTGATTAATTATGACCAGACTTCCCATATCCCATATGCTGAACATGTTCCCCTCCCCCACTGTAATGTATCAATTTAATTAACTCAGATCAACCACACGATTGATCTGTTCTGAATTCTAGGGTGAGGTGTTCCAATAGTCATTATAGGGGAGGACTCTAGTGCCTTTATAGGGGGAGGGCTCTAGTGTCTTTATAGGGGGAGGACTCTAGTGTCTTTATAGGGGAGGTCTCTAGTGTCTTTATAGGGGGAGGACTCTAGTGTCTTTATAGGGGGAGGACTCTAGTGTCTTTATAGGGGGAGGACTCTAGTGTCTTTATAGGGGAAGGACTTGTGTCTTTATAGGGGGAGGACTCTAGTGTCTTTATAGGGGGAGGACTCTAGTGTCTTTTATAGGGGAGGACTCTAGTGTCTTTATAGGGGAGGCCTCTAGTGTCTTTATAGGGGAGGACTCTAGTGTCTTTATAGGGGGGAGGACTCTAGTGTCTTTATAGGGGGAGGACTCTAGTGTCTTTATAGGGGGAGGACTCTAGTGTCTTTATAGGGGAAGGACTTGTGTCTTTATAGGGGAAGGACTCGTGTCTTTATAGGGGGAGGACTCTAGTGTCTTTATAGGGGAGGGTTCTAGTGTCTTTATAGGGGGAGGACTCTAGTATCTTTATAGGGGAGGACTCTAGTGTCTTTATAGGGGAGGACTCTAGTGTCTTTATAGGGGAGGACTCTAGTGTCTTTATAGGGAAGGACTCGTGTCTTTATAGGGGGAGGACTCTAGTGTCTTTATAGGGGGAGGATTCTAGTGTCTTTATAGGGGAGGACTCTAGTGTCTTTATAGGGGGAGGACTCTAGTGTCTTTATAGGGGAGGACTCTAGTGTCTTTATAGGGGGAGGACTCTAGTGTCTTTATAGGGGAAGGACTCGTGTCTTTATAGGGGAAGGACTCGTGTCTTTATAGGGGGAGGACTCTAGTGTCTTTATAGGGGGAGGGACTCTAGTGTCTTTATAGGGGAGGACTCTAGTGTCTTTATAGGGGAAGGACTTGTGTCTTTATAGGGGAGGACTCTAGTGTCTTTATAGGGGGAGGACTCTAGTGTCTTTATAGGGGAAGGACTCTAGTGTCTTTATAGGGGAGGTCTCTAGTGTCTTTATAGGGGGAGGACTCTAGTGTCTTTATAGGGGGACTCTAGTGTCTTTATAGGGGGAGGACTCTAGTGTCTTTATAGGGGAAGGACTAGTGTCTTTATAGGGGGAGGACTCTAGGGTCTTTATAGGGGAGGATTCTAGTGTCTTTATAGGGGGAGGACTCTAGTGTCTTTATAGGGGGAGGACTCTAGTGTCTTTATAGGGGAGGATTCTAGTGTCTTTATAGGGGAGTACTCTAGTGTCTTTATAGGGGGAAGGACTCTAGTGTCTTTATAGGGGAGGACTCTAGTGTCTTTATAGGGGGAAGGACTCGTGTCTTTATAGGGGAGGACTCTAGTGTCTTTATAGGGGAGGACTCTAGTGTCTTTATAGGGGAGGACTCTAGTGTCTTTATAGGGGGAGGACTCTAGTGTCTTTATAGGGGGGAGGACTCTAGTGTCTTTATAGGGGGACTCTAGTGTCTTTATAGGGGAGGACTCTAGTGTCTTTATAGGGAAGGACTAGTGTCTTTATAGGGGGAGGACTCTGGTGTCTTTATAGGGGAGGATTCTAGTGTCTTTATAGGGGGAGGACTCTAGTGTCTTTATAGGGGGAGGACTCTAGTGTCTTTATAGGGGGAGGACTCTAGTGTCTTTATAGGGGGAGGACTCTAGTGTCTTTATAGGGGGAGGACTCTAGTGTCTTTATAGGGGGAGGACTCTAGTGTCTTTATAGGGGAAGGACTCTAGTGTCTTTATAGGGGGAGGACTCTAGTGTCTTTATAGAGGGAGGACTCTAGTGTCTTTATGGGGGAGGACTCTAGTATCTTTATAGGGGGAGGACTATAGTGTCTTTATAGCCAACATTTAGCAGTACATTTCAGGCTAGTTTACAAGATGAAATCCCAACACAAAGCCATTGCATATGTCTCTACTCTCTACATGATGTACCAGTTGGCAGGCACCATGTACTCTACAGAGAACACAGTGGAAAAGCATCACCACTGAGATACATATGAACTGAAGCCTCTTTTTTTCCATGCCCACCAGGAAGGAGGAGGGTTATAGTAACATACCATGAAAGGTACCCTTTACCCCATGGCCTTCTACTCCTGTTAACACTGTCTCATCTAGCCCTGTCTCCCTATCTAGCCCCATCTTGCCCCGTCTCCCCCATCAGGCTCCAGCTAGCCCTGTCTCCCTATCTAGCTCCATCTAACCCTGTCTCCCTATCTAGCTCCATCTAGCCCGGTCTCCCCCATCTAGCTCCATCTAGCCCGGTCTCCCCCATCTAGCTCCATCTAGCCCTGTCTCCCTATCTAGCTCCATCTAACCCTGTCTCCCCCATCTAGCTCCATCTAACCCTGTCTCCCTATCTAGCTCCATCTAGCCCGGTCTCCCCCATCTAGCTCCATCTAGCCCTGTCTCCCTATCTAGCTCCATCTAACCCTGTCTCCCCCATCTAGCTCCATCTAACCCTGTCTCCCTATCTAGCTCCATCTAACCCTGTCTCCCCCATCTAGCTCCATCTAACCCTGTCTCCCTATCTAGCTCCATCTAACCCTGTCTCCCCCATCTAGCTCCATCTAACCTGTCTCCCCCATCTAGCTCCATCTAACCCTGTCTCCCCCATCTAGCTCCATCTAACCCTGTCTCCCTATCTAGCTCCATCTAGCCCTGTCTCCCGCATCTAGCTCCATCTAGCCCTGTCTCCCCCATCTAGCTCCATCTAACCCTGTCTCCCTATCTAGCTCCATCTAGCCCTGTCTCCCGCATCTATCTCCATCTAGCCCGGTCTCCCCCATCTAGCTCCATCTAACCCTGTCTCCCCATCTAGCTCCATCTAACCCTGTCTCCTATCTAGCTCCATCTAGCCCTGTCTCCCCGCATCTAGCTCCATCTAGCCCTGTCTCCCCCATCTAGCTCCATCTAACCCTGTCTCCCTATCTAGCTCCATCTAGCCCTGTCTCCTATCTAGCTCCATCTAGCCCTGTCTCCGCATCTAGCTCCATCTAAACAACAGAGTTACACTCCAACCTAAACAACAGAGTTACATTCCAACCTAAACAACAGAGTTACACTCTAACCTAAACAACAGAGTTACACTCCAACCTAAACAACAGAGTTACATTCCAACCTAAACAACAGAGTTACACTCTAACCCAAACAACAGAGTTACACTCTAACCTAAACAACAGAGTTACACTCTAACCTAAACAACAGAGTTACACTCTAACCTAAACAACAGAGTTACACTCTAACCTAAACAACAGAGTTACACTCTAACCTAAACAACAGAGTTACACTCCAACCCAAACAACAGAGTTACACTCCAACCTAAACAACAGAGTTACACTCTAACCTAAACAACAGAGTTACACTCTAACCTAAGAGTTACACTCTAACCTAAACAACAGAGTTACACTCTAACCTAAACAACAGAGTTACACTCTAACCTAAAACAACAGAGTTACACTCCGAACCTAAACAACAGAGTTACACTCTAACCCAAAACAGAGTTACACTCTAACCTAAACAACAGAGTTACACTCTAACTCTAAACAACAGAGTTACACTCTAACCTAAACAACAGAGTTACACTCTAACCTAAACAACAGAGTTACACTCTAACCTAAACAACAGAGTTACACTCAACCCAAACAACAGAGTTACACTCTAACCCAAACAACAGAGTTACACTCTAACCTAAACAACAGAGTTACACTCTAACTTAAACAACAGAGTTACACTCCAACCGAGCCAGTCTGTCTGAAAGGGCAGAGAAGGACACAGTGGGACAGTGTGAGACAACAGGACTAGGAATGTCTTTACACTGATCCATGGTACTGTACTAATAGAGACAACGGGACTAGGAATGTCTTTACACTGATCCATGGTACTGTACTAATAGAGACAACAGGACTAGGAATGTCTTTACACTGATCCATGGTACTGTACTAATAGAGACAACGGGACTAGGAATGTCTTTACACTGATCCATGGTACTGTACTAATAGAGACAACGGGACTAGGAATGTCTTTACACTGATCCATGGTACTGTACTAATAGAGACAACGGGACTAGGAATGTCTTTACACTGATCCATGATACTGTACTAATAGAGACAACGGGACTAGGAATGTCTTTACACTGATCCATGATACTGTACTAATAGAGACAACGGGACTAGGAATGTCTTTACACTGATCCATGGTACTGTACTAATAGAGACAACGGGATGGAGAGCTTGTCTTCTCTGTGTTTCTGCTGTCTTCATAGTCTATGTGAGGAGAAGCAACATCAGAGAGCAAGAGAGAGAGAGACATTAAAGAAGAGAGTGATACTCACCCTTAATGCAAATTCAGAACCTAAGCCAGAGTAGTGATGTCATTACGCCAGTCACACAGTGCTACAGGATTTGATTTCTGTGTTAATGCAAAGCATCTTAAGGCTATCTGCCTGCCCAGGCTGAGGTGGAATGATTCACACACCAGGAAATGAAGGCAACAGTACCACAGATGAATTACTATGGAGATGAACACAACAGGATCCTTTACTCCATTACTGTGGAGATGAACACAACAGGATCCTTCCATCAGGAAGTAGTCCCACAGATGAATTACCATGGAGATGAACACAACAGGATCCTTCCATCAGGGAAGTAGTCCCACAGATGAATTACTATGGAGATGAACACAGCCTTACCCAATCTCATCTCTACACCAGTATCCAGTATTCTAGAAACAGTGTTTTACAGGACTCTGATGGTTGTAAAACCAATAGGGACAAGGTTTTGTAACAGCTTTGAGGCAATATGCTGCTAGGTCTAAAAATACAAGAGTCAAGGTTGGTACAGAGGTAAAATGGTGATGAACACTGCGCACGCTGTAACATCATAATGTTCAAATGCCCACTGTAGCCTGAGGAGTGGGGCCTTATCTGGTGGATTGACTGACTAGACCAGATTCACATCAAAGGCATGCACTGTGTTATACTGTAAGTTCATTAGTATCTGATTCTGTTCCCTGTGGTGAACACACACACACAAGGAGCAAGTAAAATGTGACTGTAGTCTATTTCCTGTTCTGTGTCAGTTGAGTTTACAAACAATTGTCAGCTGGATTTAACGAGACACTATAATCAAGATGCCCTGAGTTATTAAACAGCAGGCTGTAAACAATGACTAGAGAAAAGAAATGTGAGTTTCTTACTGCAGGCTAGGCAGCCAGAAAGAGACCTTCTCTTACATACACACACACACACACACACACACACACACACACACACACACACACACACACACACACACACACACACACACACACACACACACACACACACACACACACACACACACACACACACACACACACACACACACACAGGGGAGAGAGAGAGAGAGAGAGAGAGAGAGAGAGAGAGAGAGAGAGAGAGAGAGAGAGAGAAAGAGGAAAAGACAAAGAAACAGGGAGACAGATGGAGGGAGAAATGAGAAAGAGGGTAATGAGAAAAGGCAAGAGAGAGTTGACAAGGGAGAGTTGGCATGGTAGAACAAACAGAAGAGGTCTGAATGTCTAGGAGGTCTGAGAGAAGGTTAATATTGACTGAGTATAGTTCCATTCACACAGTTACAGAGAGAAAACACAGCATTGGCCCTTCCTGTTATTAGTATCACCAAAAGGAAAACGATTTTCTCCTTCGCCTAGTGATACATCTAATTTGGGACTCCGTTTCAGAAGAACCTTGAGGAGAATCAAACAGCACAGAGAGGATTCACACAGTCACACTGCTACTATTGTTACCATCCACTTCTAGTCTACCACAGAAACACACACACACACAGCTACTATTGTTTACATCCACTTCTAGTCTACCACAGAAACACACACACACACACACACACACACACACACACACACACACACACACACACACACACACACACACACACACGGTCATCAGCCCATGGTCGTGGTATTATTATTGGTATTTCCCTAAGCTATCTAGGAGAGGATACAGTAGCTGATTGAAAGACCACACAATGATATGGCTGACAATGGACAATCACAAGAAGTTGACTTTAGACATGTGATCTGTTTAGGATAGAACCTCAATGGGCTCTGGCCCAAAGTAGTGCACTATATTGGGAAGGCCCAGACTTCCTTTTCCCCAAAACATGGATCCCAACACGGATCAATGACCCGGGGTTAAATTCTGTTTTCCATGTAGTCCCTGTGTTTACATTTACATGAGTGATTTAGCAGACGCTCTCATCCAGAGAGACTTACAGGAGCAATTAGGTTCAGTGCCTCGCTCTCCTTTCATAAAACACACACTGAAACTAAGATCAGTGCTGTGATAACTCAGAGTTACAACACTGTGTACCTAACAACAG
>NW_027038824.1:0-39471 GCF_034236695.1 Oncorhynchus nerka
ACACACTGCCTCTGTCCAGCTGCACACACACTGCCTCTGTCCAGCTGCAAACACACTGTCTCTGTACAGCTAACACACACTGCCTCTGTCCAGCTAACACACACTGCCTCTGTACAGCTAGAACACACTGCCTCTGTACAGCTAACACACACTGCCTCTGTCCAGCTAACACACACTGACTCTGTCCAGCTAACAACACTGCCTCTGTCCAGCTAACACACTGTCTCTGTCCAGCTAACACACACTGCCTCTGTCCAGCTAACACACTGCCTCTGTACAGCTACTGTTCCTGGGTTCAACACACTGCCTCTGCAGCTAAAACACGCGTTCTGTCTAGCAAGCTCAGCTAAACACACTGCTGCCTCTGAAGCACACAGCTCAGCTAAACACACTGCCTCTGTCCAGCTCACACACGCCTCTGTCCAGCTAACACTGCCTCTGTTCAGCTCACACACTGCCTCTGTTCAGTTAACACACAGCTAGCACACACTGCCTCTGTCCAGCTAACACACAGCTGTAAGCTAAACACCACTGTTTCAGTGCCAACACACAGTCCAGCTAAATACACACTGCCTTTGTCCAGCTAACACACACTGTCTCTGTACAGCTACCACACACTGCCTCTGTCTCAATCTGCCTCTGTATACACACTGCCTCTGTCCAGCTCACACACACTGCCTCTGTGCAGCTAACACACTGCCTCTGCATAGCTAAACACATACCCTGTACAGCCTCTTCAGCTAAAACACAGCTAAAACACACTGCCTCTGTACAGCTAGTAAACACACTGTCTCTGTACTGTCTCTGGGTCCAGCTAGCTACACTGTTCCTGTCCACACACTGACTCTGTCCAGCTAACACTGGCCACTGCCTCTGTACAGCTCCAGCTAAACACACTGTCTCTGTCCAGCTAACACACACTGCCTCTGTCCAGCTAACACACACTGCCTCTGTCCAGCTAAAACACACTGCCTCCAGCACACACACTGTGTACAGCTAAACACATTGCCTCTGTCCAGCTAAATACACACTGTCTGTACAGCTAAAACACACTGTCTCTGTACATACAGCTAAAACACACTGCCTCTGTCCAGCTAACACACACGCCTAAAACACTCTGTCCAGACTCTGTACAGCTAAAACACACTGACTCTGTACAGCTAAAACACACTGACTCTGTACAGCTAAAACACACTGCCGTCCTGCTGCAGCTAATACACACTGGGACTCTGTACAGCTAAAACACACTGACTCTGTACAGCTACACACACTGTCTCTGTCCAGCTAACACACATTGCCTCTGGCCAGCCAAAACATACTGCCTCTGTCCATCTCACACACACTGACTCTGTCAGCTAACACACTGTCTCTGTCCACTGCGTCCAGAAGCACACACTGTCTCTGTCCAGCTAACACACACTGCCTCTGCAACCAGCTCCACACACACAGTCTCTGTCCAGCTAACACACACTGTTACACTGCCTCTGTCCAGCTAACACACACTGACTCTGTCCAGCTAAAACACACTGTCCCTGTCCAGCTAAACACACTGTCTCTGTACAGCTAAACACACTGCCTCTGTCCAGCTAAAACATACTGTGTCTGTCCAGCTAAACTGCCCTGTCCAGCTAACACACACTCTCTGTCAGCTAAAACACTGCCTCTGTCCAGCACACACTGTTCCCTGTCCAGCTAACACACTGCAGCTAACACACACTGTGTCCAGCTAAAAACACACTGCCTCTGTCCAGCTAACACACACTAACACTGACTCTGTCCAGCTAACACACTGCCTCTGTACAGCTAACACACTGCCTCTGTCCAGCTAACACACACTGCCTCTGTCCAGCTAACACTGCCTCTGTCCAGCTAACACACTGCCTCTGTCCAGCTAACACACTATCTGTCCAGCTAACACACTGCTCTCTGTCTCAGCTAACACACACTGCCTCTGGGTTCACTGCTCCTCACACACACTGCCTCTGTCATTGCTCCTGTTCAGTTAACACACACTGGCCTCTGTACAGCTAAAACTACACACAATCTCTGTACACGGCCTAACACACACTAACTTCCTGTCCACAGCTAAAACACGGCTCCTGTCTGAAGCACACACGGGGTTCTGGGTTCTGTACAGCCCCTGCTGAAAACCACACTGTCTCTGTAAACACAGCCTCTGTCCAGCTAAAACACTGCCTCTGTCCAGCTAAAACACACTGCCTCTGTCCAGCTAACACACTGCCTCTCTTTACATTCAAACACACTGCCTCTGTCCAGCAATACAGCTAACACACACTGTCACTGTCCAGCTAACACTTTACCTGCCTCTGTGCACACTGTTCCTGTCCAGACACACTGTCTCTGTACAGCTCTTTACTGGACTCTGTCCAGCTAACACACACTGCTATCTGTACAGCTAGAACACACTGTCTCTGTCCAGCTAAACCACTGACTCTGTCCAGCTAACACACACTGCCTTCTGTCCAGCTAAAACACATTGCCTCTGTACAGTTAACACACACCGACTCTGTCCAGTTAACACACACTCGTTTCTGTTCAGTTAATACACACACTGCTGTCCAGCTAAAAACACAATTGTCTTCTGTTCAGCTAATACACACGTTTCCTGTCCAGTTAAAACACACTGCCTTCTGTTCAGCTAACACACACTGCTCCTGGGTCCAGCTAACACACACTGCCTCTGTCCAGCTAAACACACTGCTCCTGTCCAGCTAACACACACTGCCTCTCTGTTCAGCTAAACACACTGTCTCTGTCCAGCTACTATCACTGCCTCTGTGGCTAAACACGCTGTTCTGTCCAGAAGCAATACACACTGCTCTCTGTTCAGTTGGGAAACACACTGCCTTGTTCAGTTAACACACACGTTTTCGTTCAGTTAAACACTGCCTTCTAAGTTCAGCTAACACACACGGCCTTCTGTCCATGGAAAACATACATTTCTTGGTTCAGCTAAGACACTGACTCTGTCCAGCTAACACACACTGCTTCCTGTCCAGCTAACACACACTGACTCTGTCCAGCTAACACACACTGCCTCTGTCCAGCTAACACATACCGACTCTGTCCAGCTAACACACACTGCCTCTGTCCAGCTAACACACACTGCCTTCTGTCCAGCTAACACACACTGCCCTGTCCAGCTAAAACACAGCTAACACATACTGTCTCTGTCCAGCTAATATCACTGTACAAAGCAATAATACTCGCTCCTAAAAGAAGTAACATACACACGCTCGTCCACACACTGCCTCTGTCCAGCTAACACACACTGACTCTCGTCCAGCTAAAACACACTGCCTCTGTCCAGCTAACACACTGCCTCTGTACAGCTAACACACGGCCTTCTCTGTACAGCTCTAAAGGCCAGCACTGCCTCTGTCCAGCTATAGCTAACACACGGCCCTGTCCAGCTAAAAACACACTGTACGCAACACACACTGCCCTGTCCAGCTAAACACACTGCCTCTGTAGCCAAACCAGCTTGTAACACATTACTGTACAGCTCTGTCCAGCTAACACACCGACTCTGTCCAGCTAACACACACTGCTCTCTGTACAGCTAGAATACTGCTTGTAAAACACACTGCCTTCTCCAGCTAACACACACTGACTTCTGTCCATATACTGCTCCTCATAGTTTTACACACTGCCTCTGTCCAGCTAACACACGGCCTCTGTACAGCTAAACACACTGTCTCTGTACAGCTAAAACACACTGACTCTGTACAGCTCACACACACTGCCTCTGTACAGCTCACACACACTGCATCGTGAAACACACTGCCTCTGTACAGCTAACACACACTGACTCTGTACAGCTAACACACACTGCTCCTGTCCAGCTAACACACTGCCTCTGTACAGCTTCACACACACTGCCTCTGTCCAGCTAAACACACTGCCTCTGTACAGCTAAAACACACGGGTTCTGGGTTCAGCTAAAACACACTGTCTCTGTCCAGCTAACACACACTGTCTCTGTCCAGCTAAACACACTGCCTCTGTCCAGCTACACACACACACACACACAAACACACTGCCTCTCCAGCTAACACACACTGACCTCTGTCCAGCTAAAACACACTGCCTCTGTCCAGCTAACACACACTGACTCTGTCCAGCTAAAACACACGGTCTCTGTACAGCTAGAAAACACACTGTACAGCTAACACACACTGCTCTCTGTACAGCTAGAACACACTGCCTCTGTCCAGCTAAAACACACTGCCTCTGTACATAAACACACTGCCTTCTGTACAGCTAAAACACACTGCCTCTGTACAGCTAACACATACTGCCTAGCTGTACAGCTAAAACACACTGCCTCTGCATAGCCAACAAATAATAGCTAACACACGGCCTCTTCAGTACAGCTAAAAACACACTGCCTCTGTACAGCCAAAAACACAGCTAAAACACACTGTCTGTACAGCTAAACACACGGCCCCTGTACAGCTACCACACTGCCTCTGGGTCCAGCTAACACACACTGCCTCTGTCCAGCTCACACATACTGCCTCTGTCACACTGCCTCTGTACAGCTCACACACTGCTCCTGTCCAGCTAACACACACGGCCTCTGTACAGCTAAAACACACTGCCTCACACTGCTCCTGTCCAGCTAACCACACTGCCTCTGTACAGCTCACACACACTGCCTCTGTCCAGCTAACACACACTGCCTCTGTCCAGCTAACACACACTCACAGCTAACACACACTCTGTCCAGCTCACACACACTGCCTCTGTCCAGCTAACACACTGCCTCTGTACAGCTCACACACACTGCCTCTGTCCAGCTAACACACTGTCCAGCTAAAAACACACACTGTCTCTGTCCAGCTAACACACTGCCTCTGTCCAGCCAACACACCGTCTCTGTCCAGCTAACACACACTGCCTTGTCCAGCTAACACACACTGTCCAGCCACCGGCTCTCGTCCAGCTAAAACGCACTGCCTCTGTCCAGCTAAAAACACTGCCTTCTGTCCAGCTAACACACACTGCCTCTGTCCAGCTAACACACACTACCTCTGTCCAGCTAAAACACACTGCTCCTGTCCAGCACACACTGTCCACAGCTAAAAACACACTTCTGTCCAGCTAACACACTGCCTCTGTACAGCTAAAACACTGCCTCTGTACAGCTAAAACACACTGCCTTCTGTCCAGCTAACACACACTGCCTCTGTCCAGCTAACACACTGCTCTCTGTCCAGCTAAAACACACTGCCTCTGTCCATACTGCCTCTGTAACACACTGGGTCCAGCTAAAACACACTGTCTCTCTGTACAGCTAACATCACACACTGCCTCTGTACAGCTAAAACACACTGCCTCTGTACAGCTAAACACTGTACAGCTAAACACACTGCCTCTGTCCAGCTGTACAGCTACCACACTGCCTCTGTCCAGCTAACACACACTGCCTCTGTCCAGCTAACACACTGTCTCTGTCCAGCTAACACACACGTGCCTCTGTGTACAGCTAACACACACTGCCTCTGTACAGCTAGAACACTGCCTCTGTACAGCTAACACACACTAACACCTCTGTCCAGCCTCTGTACACACACACTGCCTCTGTACATAGCTAACACACTGTCCAGCTCTGTACAGCTAAAACACACTGCCTCTGTCCAGCTAGAACACTGCCTCCCTGTCCAGCTAACACACTGCCTCTGTCCAGCTAACACACTGTCTCTGTCCAGCTAACACACACTGTCCAGCTAACACACTGTCCAGGCCAGCTAACACACACTGCCTCACTGACTCTGTCCAGCTAAACACACTGCCTCTGTCCAGCTAACACACTGCCTCTGTACAGCTAACACACGGCTTCTGTACAGCTAACACACTGCCTCTGTCCAGCTAAACACACGGTCTCTGTCCAGCTAAACACACTGTCTGAAGCAATACACCTGTCCAGCTAACACACACTGCTCCTGTCCAGCTAACACTGACACGTCCAGCTTCTGCCTCTGGGTTCAGCTAACACACACTGCCTCTGTCCAGCTAACACACTGCCTCTCCAGCTAAAACACACGGCCTCTTCCAGCTAACACACACTTGTACAGACTTTTCTCTGTACAAAGCAATCTTGTCCAGCTAAAACACACGGCCTCTGTCCAGCTAACACACGGCTCCTGCCTCTGTCCAGCCAAACACACTGCCTCTAAAAACACACTGCCTCTGTGTCAAAACACACTGCCTGTACATAGCCTCTGTATAAAACACACTGCCTCTGTACAGCTAAAACACACTGCCTCTGTATAGCTAACAAACACTGCCTCTGTACAGCTCAAAACACACTGCTCTCTGTACAGCTAAACACACTGCCTCTGTACAGCTAAACACACTGCCTCTGTACAGCTAACACACACTGCCTCTGTACAGCTAAAACACACTGCCTTCTGTACAGCTAACCACACTGTCTCTGTCCAGCTAACACTAACACTGCCGGTACAGCAAAACACACTACAGCTCACACACTCTTCGTCCAGCTAACACACGGCCTCTACAGCTAAAACACTGCCTCTGTCCAGCTCCAGCTAACACACACTGACTCTGTCCAGCTAAAACATACTGCCTCTGTCCAGCTAACACACTGCCTCTGTACAGCTCTGTACAGCTAAACACACACTGTCTCTGTACAGCTCTGTACAGCTCACACACACTGACTCTGTACAGCTAGCTAAAAACATGGCACTGCCTCTGTCCAGTACAATACTGCCCCTGCTTCGTCCAATCTCTGTCCAGCTAACACACTGCCTCTGTCCAGCTAACACACACTGTCCAGCTAAACACACTGTCTCGTCCAGCTAACACACACTGCCTCTGTCCAGCTACTGCCTCTGTCCAGCAATACACACTGCCCTGTCCAGCTAACACACACTGCCTCTGTCCAGCTAAAAACACACTGACTCTGTCCAGCTAACACACTGTCTCTGTCCAGCTAACACACACTGCCTTGCAGCTAAAACACGCTGCCAGTCAGCTAACACATACTGCCACTGCTCCCATCTACAATACACACAGCCTCTGTCCAGCTAAAACACACTGCCTCTGTCCAGCTAACACACGGTCTCTGTCCAGCTAAAACACACACTCCAGCAACACACCACTTCCAGTCCAGCTGTCCAGCTAACACACTGCCTCTGTCCAGCTAAACACACACTATCCAGCTAACACACACCGCTCCCGTCCAGAAGCACACCTGTCCAGCTAAAACACACTGTCCAGCTCTGTCCAGCTAACACACACTGACTCTGTCCAGCTAAAACACACTGTCTCTGTCCAGCTAATACACACTGTCCAGCTCCCTGTCCAGCTAACACACACTGCTCTGTCCAGCTAAACACTGTCAGAACACTGCCTCTGTCCAGCTAACACACTGCTCTCCTGTACAAAAAACACTGTGTCTGTCCAGCTCCAGCTAACACACTGCCCTGTCCAGCTAAAACACTGCCTCTGTCCAGCTAACACACACTGGGCTCTCTGTACAGCTTCAAACACTGCTTCTGTCCACACACACTGCCTTCTGTACAGCCACACACACTGCCTCTGTCCAGCTAACACACTGCCTCTGTACAGCTAAAAAACACACGTCTCTGTCCAGTCCAGCTCAACACACACTCCAGCTGTCTCTGTCCAGCTAACACACACTGCCTCTGTCCAGCTCACACACTGCCTCTGTCCAGCTAACACACACTGCCTCTGTCCAGCTAACACACTGTCTCTGTCCAGCTAACACACACTGCCTCTGTCCAGCTAACACACACTGCTCTCTGTCCAGCTAACACACACCTCTGTCCAGCTAACACACTGCCTCTGTCCAGCTAACACACACTGACTCTGTCCAGCTAAACACACTGTCTCTGTCCAGCTAACACACACTGACTCTGTACAGCTCAACACACTGTCTCTGTCCAGCTACACACACTGCCTCTGTCCAGCTAACACACACTGCCTCTGTCCAGCTAAACACACTGTGTCTGTCCAGCTAACACACACTGTCTCTGCCTCTGTCCAGCTAAACACACTGCCTCTGTCCAGCTAACACACACTGCCTCTGTCCAGCTAAAACACACACTGCCTCTGTCCAGCTAACACACACTCTCTGTTAAAACACACTGCCTCTGTCCAGCTAAAACACACACACACTGCCTCTGTCCAGCTAACACACTGCCTCTGTACAGCTAAACACACTGCCTCTGTACAGCTAACACACACTGCCTCTGTCCAGCTAACACACTGCCTAAAACACACTGGTTCAGTCCAGCTAACACACACTGCCTCTGTCCAGCTAAAACACACTGCCTCTGTCCAGCTAACACACACTGACTCTACAGTAACACACAGCTAAAACACACTGCCTCTGTCCAGCTAAAACACACTGCCTCTGTCCAGCTAAACACACTGCCTAACACACACTGTCCAGCTAAAACACACTGTCTCTGTCCAGCTAACACACACTGCCTCTGTCCAGCTAACACACACTGCCTCTGTCCAGCTAAACACACTGCCTCTGTCCAGCTAAAACACGTCTCTGTCCAGCTACCACACACTGACTCTGTCCAGCTAACACACACTGCCTCTGTCCAGCTAAAACACACTGCCTCTGTCCAGCTAACACACACTGTCCAGCCTCTGTCCAGCTAACATACACACTGCCTCTGTCCAGTTAACACACACTGCCTCTGTCCAGCTAACACACACTGTCTCTGTCCAGCTAAAACACACTGCCTCTGTCCAGCTAAAACACACTGTCTCTGTCCAGCTAACACACACTGCCTCTGTCCAGCTAAAACACACTGTCTCTGTCCAGCTAACACACACTGCCTCTGTCCAGCTAAACACACTGTCTCTGTCCAGCTAACACACACTGACTCTGTCCAGCTAAAACACACTGTCTCTGTCCAGCTAACACACACTGCTCTCTGTCCAGCTAACACACACTGACTCTGTCCAGCTAACACACACTGCCTCTGTCCAGCTAAACACACTGACTCTGTCCAGCTAACACACACTGCCTCTGTCCAGCTAACACACACTGCCTCTGTCCAGCTAACACACACTGCCTCTGTCCAGCTAAACACACTGCCTCTGTCCAGCTAACACACACTGCCTTTGTCCAGCTAACACACACTGCCTCTGTCCAGCTAACACACACTGCCTCTGTCCAGCTAAAACACAGCTGTCCAGCTAACACACACTGCCTCTGTACAGCTAAACACACTGTCTTCTCTGTCCAGCTAACACACACTGCCTCTGTACAGCTAAACACACTGCCTCTGTATAGCTAACACATAACAGCTCACACACTGTCTCTGTCCAGCTAACACACACGGCCTCTGTCCAGCTAGAACACTGCCTCTGTCCAGCTAAAACACACTGTCTCTGTCCAGCTAAAACACACTGCCTCTGTACAGCTAAAACACACTGCCTCTGTACAGCTAAAACACACTGTCCAGCTAACACACTGTCTCTGTCCAGCTAAACACACTGACTCTGTCCAGCTAACACACACTGCCTCTGTCCAGCTAACACACTGTCTCTGTCCAGCTAACACACTGTCTCTGTCCAGCTAACACACACTGCCTCTGTCCAGCTAACACACACTGCCTCTGTCCAGCTAAAACACACTGTCTCTGTCCAGCTAACACACACTGCCTCTGTACAGCTAACACACACTGCCTCTGTCCAGCTAACACACACTGCCTCTGTACAGCTAACACACTGTCCAGCTAAAACACACTGCCTCTGTCCAGCTAAAACACACTGCCTCTGTCCAGCTAACACACACGGCCTCTGTCCAGCTAAAACACACTGCCTCTGTACAGCTAAAACACACTGCTAAAACACACCTCTGTACAGCTAAACACACTGCCTCTGTACAGCTAAAACACACTGTCTCTGTCCAGCTAACACACTGTCTCTGTCCAGCTAACACACACTGACTCTGTCCAGCTAACACACACTGCCTCTGTCCAGCTAACACACTGTCTCTGTCCAGCTAACACACTGTCTCTGTCCAGCTAACACACACTGTCTCTGTCCAGCTAAAACACACTGCCTCTGTCCAGCTAACACACTGTCTCTGTACAGCTAACACACACTGACTCTGTCCAGCTAACACACACTGCCTCTGTCCAGCTAACACACTGCCTCTGTCCAGCTAACACACACTGCCTCTGTCCAGCTAACACACACTGTCTCTGTCCAGCTAACACACACTGCCTCTGTCCAGCTAACACACACTGTCTCTGTCCAGCTAACACACACTGCCTCTGTCCAGCTAACACACTGTCTCTGTCCAGCTAACACACACTGCCTCTGTCCAGCTAACACACACTGACTCTGTCCAGCTAAAACACACTGTCTCTGTCCAGCTAAAACACACTGCCTCTGTACAGCTAAAACACACTGCCTCTGTACAGCTAAAACACACTGTCTCTGTCCAGCTAACACACTGTCTCTGTCCAGCTAACACACACTGACTCTGTCCAGCTAACACACACTGCCTCTGTCCAGCTAACACACTGTCTCTGTCCAGCTAACACACTGTCTCTGTCCAGCTAACACACACTGTCTCTGTCCAGCTAAAACACACTGCCTCTGTCCAGCTAACACACTGTCTCTGTACAGCTAACACACACTGACTCTGTCCAGCTAACACACACTGCCTCTGTCCAGCTAACACACTGCCTCTGTCCAGCTAACACACACTGCCTCTGTCCAGCTAACACACACTGTCTCTGTCCAGCTAACACACACTGCCTCTGTCCAGCTAACACACACTGTCTCTGTCCAGCTAACACACACTGCCTCTGTCCAGCTAACACACACTGCCTCTGTCCAGCTAACACACACTGTCTCTGTCCAGCTAACACACACTGCCTCTGTCCAGCTAACACACTGTCTCTGTCCAGCTAACACACACTGCCTCTGTCCAGCTAACACACACTGACTCTGTCCAGCTAAAACACACTGTCTCTGTCCAGCTAACACACTGCCTCTGTACAGCCAACACACGGTCTCTGTACAGCTAACACACTGCCTCTGTCCAGCTAACACACACGGTCTCTGTCCAGCTAACACACACGGTCTCTGTCCAGCTAACACACACTGTCTCTGTCCAGCTAACACACTGCCTCTGTACAGCTAAAACACACTGCCTCTGTCCAGCTAAAACACACTGCCTCTGTCCAGCTAAAACACACTGTCTCTGTCCAGCTAAAACACACTGCCTCTGTACAGCTAAAACACACTGCCTCTGTCCAGCTAACACACTGTCTCTGTCCAGCTAACACACACTGACTCTGTCCAGCTAACACACACTGCCTCTGTCCAGCTAACACACTGTCTCTGTCCAGCTAACACACTGTCTCTGTCCAGCTAACACACACTGACTCTGTCCAGCTAACACACACTGCCTCTGTCCAGCTAACACACACTGCCTCTGTCCAGCTAAAACACACTGTCTCTGTCCAGCTAACACACACTGCCTCTGTCCAGCTAAAACACACTGCCTCTGTCCAGCTAACACACACTGACTCTGTCCAGCTAACACACACTGCCTCTGTCCAGCTAACACACACTGCCTCTGTCCAGCTAAAACACACTGTCTCTGTCCAGCTAACACACACTGCCTCTGTCCAGCTAAAACACACTGCCTCTGTCCAGCTAACACACACTGTCTCTGTCCAGCTAACACACACTGCCTCTGTCCAGCTAAAACACACTGTCTCTGTCCAGCTAACACACACTGCCTCTGTCCAGCTAAAACACACTGTCTCTGTCCAGCTAACACACACTGCCTCTGTGCAGCTAAAACACGCTGTCTCTGTCCAGCTAACACACACTGCCTCTGTCCAGCTAAAACACACTGTCTCTGTCCAGCTAACACACACGGCCTCTGTCCAGCTAAAACACACTGCCTCTGTCCAGCTAACACACACGGCCTCTGTCCAGCTAAAACACACTGCCTCTGTCCAGCTAACACACACTGACTCTGTCCAGCTAACACACACTGCCTCTGTCCAGCTAACACACACTGACTCTGTCCAGCTAACACACACTGCCTCTGTCCAGCTAACACACACTGACTCTGTCCAGCTAACACACACTGCCTCTGTCCAGCTAACACACACTGCCTCTGTCCAGCTAACACACACTGCCTCTGTCCAGCTAAAACACACGGTCTCTGTCCAGCTAACACACACTGCCTCTGTCCAGCTAAAACACACGGTCTCTGTCCAGCTAACACACACTGCATCTGTACAGCTAACACACACTGCCTCTGTACAGCTAACACACACTGCCTCTGTCCAGCTAACACACACGGCCTCTGTCCAGCTAAAACACACTGTCTCTGTACAGCTAACACACACTGCCTCTGTCCAGCTAAAACACACTGCCTCTGTACAGCTAAAACACACTGCCTCTGTACAGCTAAAACACACTGCCTCTGTATAGCTAACACATACTGCCTCTGTATAGCTAACACACTGCCTCTGTACAGCTAAAACACACTGCCTCTGTATAGCTAACACATACTGCCTCTGTATAGCTAACACACGGCCTCTGTCCAGCTAAAACACACTGTCTCTGTACAGCTAACACACACTGCCTCTGTACAGCTAAAACACACTGCCTCTGTACAGCTAAAACACACTGCCTCTGTACAGCTAAAACACACTGCCTCTGTACAGCTAAAACTCACGGCCTCTGTACAGCTACCACACTGCCTCTGTCCAGCTAACACACACTGCCTCTGTCCAGCTAACACACACTGTCTCTGTCCAGCTAACACACACGGCCTCTGTACAGCTAAAACACACTGCCTCTGTACAGCTAGAACACTGCCTCTGTACAGCTAACACACACTGCCTCTGTACAGCTAACACACTGCCTCTGTATAGCTAACACACACTGCCTCTGTACAGCTAACACACTGCCTCTGTATAGCTAACACATACTGCCTCTGTACAGCTCACACACTGTCTCTGTCCAGCTAACAACACACTCTGTACAGCTAAACACACTGCCTCTGTCCAGCTAGAAGCCTCTGTCCAGCTAACACACTGCCTCTGTACAGCTCACACACACTGCCTCTGTCCAGCTCACACACACTGCACTCTGTCCAGCTAACACACACTGCCTCTGTACAGCTAACACACACTGCCTCTGTACAGCTAACACACACTGACTCTGTACAGCTCACACACACTGCCTCTGTCCAGCTAACACACTGCCTCTGTACAGCTCACACACACTGCCTCTGTCCAGCTAACACACTGCCTCTGTACAGCTAAAACACACGGTCTCTGTCCAGCTAACACACACTGCCTCTGTCCAGCTAACACACAGCCTCTGTCCAGCTAACACACTGTCTCTGTCCAGCTAACACACACTGCCTCTGTCCAGACTCTGTCCAGCTAACACACACTGCCTCTGTCCAGCTAACACACACTGCCTCTGTCCAGCTAACACACACTGCCTCTGTCCAGCTAACACACACTGCCTCTGTCCAGCTAAAACACACGGTCTCTGTCCAGCTAACACACACTGCATCTGTACAGCTAACACACACTTTCTCTGTACAGCTAACACACACTGCCTCTGTCCAGCTAACACACACTGCCTCTGTCCAGCTAAAACACACTGTCTCTGTACAGCTAACACACACTGCCTCTGTCCAGCTAAAACACACTGCCTCTGTACAGCTAAAACACACTGCCTCTGTACAGCTAAAACACACTGCCTCTGTCAGCTAACACACACTGCCTCTGTACAGCTCCAACACACTGCCTCTGTACAGCTAAACACACACTGCCTCTGTACAGCTAAAAACACTGCCTCTGTCCAGCTAAACACACTGCCTCTGTCCAGCTAACACACTGTCTCTGTACAGCTAACACACACTGCCTCTGTACAGCTAAAACACACTGCCTCTGTACAGCTAAAACACACTGCCTCTGTACAGCTAAAACACACTGCCTCTGTACAGCTAAAACACACGGCCTCTGTACAGCTACCACACTGCCTCTGTCCAGCTAACACACACTGCCTCTGTCCAGCTAACACACACGGCCTCTGTACAGCTAAAACACACTGCCTCTGTACAGCTCACACACTGTCTCTGTCCAGCTAACACACACGGCCTCTGTACAGCTAAAACACACTGCCTCTGTCCAGCTAGAACACTGCCTCTGTCCAGCTAACACACTGCCTCTGTACAGCTCACACACACTGCCTCTGTACAGCTAACACACACTGCCTCTGTCCAGCTAACACACACTGCCTCTGTACAGCTAACACACACTGCCTCTGTACAGTTAACACACACTGTCTCTGTCCAGCTAACACACTGTCTCTGTCCAGCTAACACACTGCCTCTGTACAGCTAACACACACTGCCTCTGTCCAGCTAACACACTGCCTCTGTACAGCTAAAACACATGGTCTCTGTCCAGCTAAAACACACTGTCTCTGTCCAGCTAACACACACTGCCTCTGTCCAGCTAACACACTGTCTCTGTCCAGCTAACACACACTGACTCTGTCCAGCTAACACACACTGCCTCTGTCCAGCTAACACACACTGCCTCTGTCCAGCTAAAACACACTGTCTCTGTCCAGCTAACACACACTGCCTCTGTCCAGCTAAAACACACTGCCTCTGTCCAGCTAACACACACTGTCTCTGTCCAGCTAACACACACTGCCTCTGTCCAGCTAAAACACACTGTCTCTGTCCAGCTAACACACACTGCCTCTGTCCAGCTAACACACTGCCTCTAACACACTGCCTCTGTACAGCTAAAACACACTGCCTCTGTACAGCTAAAACACACTGCTCTCTGTACAGCTAACACACACTGCCTCTGTACAGCTAACACACTGCCTCTGTACAGCTAAAACACACTGCCTCTGTCAGCTAACACACACTGCCTCTGTACAGCTAACACACTGCCTCTGTACAGCTAAACACACTGCCTCTGTCCCAGCTAACACACTGCCTCTGTCCAGCTAACACACTGCCTCTGTCCAGCTAACACACACTGCCTCTGTACAGCTAAAACACACGGCCCTGTCCAACACACACTGCCTCTGTACAGCTAACACACTGCCTCCAACTAACAGCACACACTGCCTCTGTACAGCTAACACACACTGCCTCTGTACAGCTCACACACACTGCCTCTGTCCAGCTAAAACACACTGCCTCTGTCCAGCTAGAACACTGCCTCTGTCAGCTAACACACTGCCTCTGTCCAGCTAACACACACTGCCTCTGTCCAGCTAACACACACTGCCTCTGTCCAGCTAACACACACTGCCTCTCTGTCCAGCTGTCCAAACACACACTGCCTCTGTCCAGCTAACACACACTGCCTCTGTCCAGCTAACACACACTGCCTCTGTCCAGCTAAACACACTGCCTCTGTCCAGCTAAGCTAAAACACACTGCCTCTGTCCAGCTAACACACACTGCCTCTGTCCAGCTAAAACACACGGTCTCTGTCCAGCTAACACACACTGCCTCTGTACAGCTAACACACACTGCCTCACAGCTAACACACACTCTGTACAGCTAACACACACTGCCTCTGTCCAGCTAACACACACTGCCTCTGTCCAGCTAAAAACACACTGTCTCTGTACAGCTAACACACACTGCCTCTGTCCAGCTAAAACACACTGCCTCTGTAACACAGCTAACACACTGCCTCTGTCCAGCTAACACACACTGCCCTCTGTACAGCTAACACACACTGCCTCTGTCCAGCTAAAACACACTGCCTCTGTCTCAGCACACTGCCTCTGTATAGCTCTCTGTTCAGCTAAACACAGCTCTGTACAGCTAACACACACTGCCTCTGTACAGCTAAAACACACTGGTCTCTGTACAGCTAAAAACACACTGCCTCTGTACAGCTAAAACACACTGCCTCTGTACAGCTAAAACACACTGCCTCTGTACAGCCTCTGTCCAGCTAACACACACTGCACTCTGTCCAGCTATTGCCTCGTCCACACACTGCCTCTGTCCAGCTAACACACACTGCCTCTGTCCAGCTAAAACACACTGCCTCTGTACAGCTCACACACTGTCTCTGTCCAGCTAACACACACGGCCTCTGTACAGCTAAACACACTGCCTCTGTCCAGCTAGAACACTGCCTCTGTCCAGCCCTCTGTACAGCTCACACACACTGCCTCTGTCCAGCTAAAACACACACACTGCCTCTGTCCAGCTAACACACACTGCCTCTGTACAGCTAACACACACTGCCTCTGTACAGCTAACACACTGACTGTACAGCTCACACACTGCCTCTGTCCAGCTAACACACTGCCTCTGTACAGCTCACACACACTGCCTCTGTCCAGCTAACACACACTGCCTCTGTCTGTCCAGCTAACACACACTGCCTCTGTCCAGCTAACACACACTCTCTGTCCAGCTAAACACACTGCCTCTGTCCAGCTAACACACACTGCCTCTGTCCAGTCCAGCTCCAGCTAAAACACACTGTCTCTGTCCAGCTAACACACACTGCCTCTGTCCAGCTAAAACACACTGCCTCTGTCCAGCTAACAACACTGTCCAGCTAACACACACTGCCTCTGTCCAGCTAAAACACACTGTCTCTGTCCAGCTAACACACACTGCCTCTGTCCAGCTAAAACACACTGCCTCTGCTAACACCAGCTGTACAAAACACACTGTCTCTGTCCAGCTAACACACACTGCCTCTGTACAGCTAAAACACACTGTCTCTGTCCAGCTAACACACACAGCCTCTGTCCAGCTAACACACACTGCCTCTGTCCAGCTAACACACTGCCTCTGTCCAGCTAACACACACTGCCTCTGTCCAGCTAACACACACTGCCTCTGTCCAGCTAACACACACTGCCTCTGTCCAGCTAACACACACTGCCTCTGTCCAGCTAACACACACTGCCTCTGTCCAGCTAACACACACTGCCTCTGTCCAGCTAACACACACTGCCTCTGTCCAGCTAACACACTGCCTCTGTCCAGCTAAAACACACTGTCTCTGTCCAGCTAACACACACTGCCTCTGTCCAGCTAACACACACTGCCTCTGTCCAGCTAACACACACTGCCTCTGTCCAGCTAACACACACGTCTCTGTCCAGCTAAAACACACTGTCTCTGTCCAGCTAACACACACGGCCTCTGTACAGCTAAAACACACTGCCTCTGTCCAGCTAGAACACTGCCTCTGTCCAGCTAACACACTGCCTCTGTACAGCTAAAACACACTGTCTCTGTCCAGCTAACACACTGTCTCTGTCCAGCTAACACACACTGCCTCTGTCCAGCTAACACACTGCCTCTGTACAGCTAAAACACACTGTCTCTGTCCAGCTCAAACACACTGCCTCTGTCCAGCTAACACACTGCCTCTGTACAGCTCACACACACTGCCTCTGTCCAGCTAACACACTGCCTCTGTACAGCTAAAACACACGGTCTCTGTCCAGCTAAAACACACTGTCTCTGTCCAGCTAACACACACTGCCTCTGTCCAGCTAACACACTGCCTCTGTCCAGCTAACACACTGTCTCTGTCCAGCTAACACACACTGACTCTGTCCAGCTAACACACACTGCCTCTGCCTCTGTCCAGCTAAAACACACTGTCTCTGTCCAGCTAACACACACTGCCTCTGTCCAGCTAAAACACACTGCCTCTGTCCAGCTAAACACACACTGTCTCTGTCCAGCTAAACACACTGCCTCTGTCCAGCTAAAACACACTGTCTCTGTCCAGCTAACACACACGGTCTCTGTCCAGCTAACACACACTGTCTCTGTCCAGCTAACACACACTGTCTCTGTCCAGCTAACACACACTGACTCTGTCCAGCTAACACACTGCCTCTCTACAGCTAAAACACACTGCCTCTCTCCAGCTAACACACACTGACTCTGTCCAGCTAAAACACACTGCCTCTGTCCAGCTAACACACTGCCTCTGTCCAAAAACACTGCCTCTGTCCAGCTAACACACACTGCCTCTGTCCAGCTAACACACACTGCCTCTGTCCAGCTAACACACACTGCTCTGTCCAGCTAACACACACTGCCTCTGTCCAGCTAACACACACTGCCTCTGTCCAGCTAAAACACACTGCCTCTGTCCAGCTAACACACACTGCCTCTGTCCAGCTAAAACACACTGCCTCTCCAGTAAAACACAGCATCTTTACAGATAAACACACTGCCTCTGTACAGCTAAACACACTGCCTCTGTCCAGCTAACACACACGGCCTCTGTCCAGCTAACACACACTGCCTCTGTCCAGCTAAAACACACTGCCTCTGTCCAGCTAAAACACACTGCCTCTGTACAGCTAAAACACACTGCCTCTGTACAGCTAACACACACTGCCTCTGTACAGCTAAAACACACTGCCTCTGTACAGCTAAAACACACTGCCTCTGTACAAACACACGCCTCTGTCCACTCCAGCTAACACACTGCCTCTGTACAGCTAACACACACTGCCTCTGTACAGCTAAAACACACTGCCTCTGTCCAGCTAAACACACTGCCTCTGTACAGCTGTCCAGCTAACACACACTGCCTCTGTCCAGCTAACACACACTGCCTCTGTCCAGCTAAAACACACTGCCTCTGTACAGCTAACACACACTGCCTCTGTACAGCTAAAACACACTGCCTCTGTCCAGCTAAAACACACTGCCTCTGTACAGCTAAAACACACACTGCCTCTGTCTGTACAGCTAACACACACTGCCTCTCTGTCCAGCTAACACACACGGCCTCTGTACAGCTAACACACTGCCTCTGTCCAGCTAACACACACTGCCTCTGTACAGCTAACACACAATGCCTCTGTCCAGCTAACACACACTGACTCTGTCCAGCTAACACACACTGCCTCTGTCCAGCTAACACACACTGACTCTGTCCAGCTAACACACACTGCCTCTGTCCAGCTAACACACACTGCCTCTGTCCAGCTAACACACACTGCCTCTGTCCAGCTAACACACACTGCCTCTGTCCAGCTAAAACACACTGCCTCTGTCCAGATAACACACACTGCATCTGTACAGATAACACACAGCCTCTGTACAGCTAACACACACTGCCTCTGTCCAGCTAACACACACGGCCTCTGTCCAGCTAAAACACACTGTCTCTGTACAGCTAACACACACTGCCTCTGTCCAGCTAAAACACACTGCCTCTGTCCAGCTAGAACACTGCCTCTGTCCAGCTAACACACTGCCTCTGTCCAGCTAACACACACTGCCTCTGTCCAGCTAACACACACTGCCTCTGTCCAGCTAACACACACTGCCTCTGTACAGCTAACACACACTGCCTCTGTACAGCTAACACACACTGACTCTGTACAGCTCAAACACACTGCCTCTGTCCAGCTAACACACTGCCTCTGTACAGCTCACACACACTGCCTCTGTCCAGCTAACACACTGCCTCTGTACAGCTCCAAAACACACGGTCTCTGTCCAGCTAAAACACACTGTCTCTGTAACACACAGCTGTCCAGCACACACTGCCTCTGTCCAGCTAACACTGTCTCTGTCCACACTGCCTCTGTCCAGCTAACACACACTGCCTCTGTCCAGCTAACACACACTGCCTCTGTCCAGCTAAAACACACTGTCTCTGTCCAGCTAACACACACTGCCTCTGTCCAGCTAAAACACACTGCCTCTGTCCAGCTAACACACACTGCCTCTGTCCAGCTAACACACTGCCTCTGTCCAGCTAAAACACACTGTCTCTGTCCAGCTAACACACACTGCCTCTGTCCAGCTAAAACACACTGTCTCTGTCCAGCTAACACACACTGCCTCTGTGCAGCTAAAACACGCTGTCTCTGTCCAGCTAACACACACTGCCTCTGTCCAGCTAAAACACACTGTCTCTGTCCAGCTAACACACACGGCCTCTGTCCAGCTAAAACACACTGCCTCTGTCCAGCTAACACACTGTCCAGCTAAAACACACTGCCTCTGTCCAGCTAACACACACTGCCTCTGTCCAGCTAACACACACTGTCCAGCTAACACACACTGACTCTGTCCAGCTAACACACACACTGCCTTTGTCCAGCTAACACACACTGCCTCTGTCCAGTAAAACACACTGCCTCTGTCCAGCTAAAACACACTGCCTCTGTCCAGCTAAAACACACACTGTCCAGCTAACACACACTGCATCTTTACAGATAACACACACTGCCTCTGTACAGCTAACACACACTGCCTCTGTCCAGCTAAACACACGGCCTCTGTCCAGCTAAAACACACTGTCTCTGTACAGCTAACACACACTGCCTCTGTCCAGCTAAAACACACTGCCTCTGTACAGCTAAAACACACTGCCTCTGTACAGCTAAAACACACTGCCTCTGTACAGCTAACACACACTGCCTCTGTACAGCTAAAACACACTGCCTCTGTACAGCTAAAACACACTGCCTCTGTACAGCTAAAACACACTGCCTCTGTCCAGCTAACACACACTGCCTCTGTACAGCTAACACACACTGCCTCTGTACAGCTAAAACACACGGTCTCTGTCCAGCTAACACACACGGCCTCTGTACAGCTAACACACAATGCCTCTGTCCAGCTAACACACACTGCCTCTGTCCAGCTAACACACACTGCCTCTGTCCAGCTAACACACACGGCCTCTGTCCAGCTAAAACACACTGCCTCTGTCCAGCTAACACACACTGACTCTGTCCAGCTAACACACACTGCCTCTGTCCAGCTAACACACACTGACTCTGTCCAGCTAACACACACTGCCTCTGTCCAGCTAACACACACTGCCTCTGTCCAGCTAACACACACTGCCTCTGTCCAGCTAACACACACTGCCTCTGTCCAGCTAAAACACACGGTCTCTGTCCAGCTAACACACACTGCATCTGTACAGCTAACACACACTGCCTCTGTACAGCTAACACACACTGCCTCTGTACAGCTAAAACACACTGCCTCTGTACAGCTAAAACACACTGCCTCTGTACAGCTAAAACACACTGCCTCTGTCCAGCTAAAACACACTGCCTCTGTACAGCTAAAACACACTGCCTCTGTACAGCTAAAACACACTGCCTCTGTACAGCTAAAACACACTGCCTCTGTACAGCTAAAACACACTGCCTCTGTACAGCTAAAACACACTGCCTCTGTACAGCTAAAACACACTGCCTCTGTCCAGCTAACACACTGCCTCTGTACAGCTAACACACACTGCCTCTGTACAGCTAAAACACAGTCCAGCTAACACACACGGCCTCTGTACAGCTAACACACAATGCCTCTGTCCAGCTAACACACACTGCCTCTGTCCAGCTAACACACACTGCCTCTGTCCAGCTAACACACTGCCTCTGTCCAGCTAACACACACTGCCTCTGTCCAGCTAACACACACTGTCTCTGTCCAGCTAACACACACGGCCTCTGTACAGCTAAAACACACTGCCTCTGTACAGCTAGAACACTGCCTCTGTACAGCTAACACACACTGCCTCTGTACAGCTAACACACTGCCTCTGTATAGCTAACACACACTGCCTCTGTCCAGCTAACACACACTGCCTCTGTACAGCTAACACACTGCCTCTGTATAGCTAACACACACTGCCTCTGTCCAGCTAACACACTGCCTCTGTATAGCTAACACACACTGCCTCTGTACAGCTAACACACACTGCCTCTGTACAGCTAACACACTGCCTCTGTATAGCTAACACACACTGCCTCTGTACAGCTAACACACACTGCCTCTGTACAGCTAACACACTGCCTCTGTATAGCTAACACACACTGCCTCTGTACAGCTAACACACTGCCTCTGTATAGCTAACACATACTGCCTCTGTACAGCTCACACACTGTCTCTGTCCAGCTAACACACACGGCCTCTGTACAGCTAAAACACACTGCCTCTGTCCAGCTAGAACACTGCCTCTGTCCAGCTAACACACTGCCTCTGTACAGCTCACACACACACTGCCTCTGTCCAGCTCACACACACTGCCTCTGTCCAGCTAACACACACTGCCTCTGTACAGCTCACACACACACTGCCTCTGTACAGCTAACACACACTGACTCTGTACAGCTCACACACACTGCCTCTGTCCAGCTAACACACTGCCTCTGTACAGCTCACACACACTGCCTCTGTCCAGCTAACACACACTGCCTCTGTCCAGCTAAAACACACGGTCTCTGTCCAGCTAACACACACTGCATCTGTACAGCTAACACACACTGTCTCTGTACAGCTAACACACACTGCCTCTGTCCAGCTAACACACACGGCCTCTGTCCAGCTAAAACACACTGTCTCTGTACAGCTAACACACACTGCCTCTGTCCAGCTAAAACACACTGCCTCTGTCCCAGCACTGCCTCTGTCCAGCACACACTGCCTCTGTCCAGCTAACACACACTGCCTCTGTCCAGCTAACACACACTGCCTCTGTCCAGCTAAACACACTGCCTCTGTACAGCTAACACACACTGCCTCTGTACAGCTAACACACAGACTCTGTACAGCTCAAACACACTGCCTCTGTCCAGCTAACACACTGCCTCTGTAACACACAGCCTCTGTCCAGCTAAACACACTGCCTCTGTACAGCTAACACACTGCCTCTGTCCAGCTAAAACACACTGTCTCTGTCCAGCTAACACACACTGCCTCTCCAGTAACACAGCTCTAAAAACACACTGTACAGCTGACTCTGTCCAGCTAACACACACTGCCTCTGTCCAGCTAACACACACTGCCTCTGTCCAGCTAAAACACACTGTCTCTGTCCAGCTAACACACACTGCCTCTGTCCAGCTAAAACACACTGCCTCTGTCCAGCTAACACACACTGTCTCTGTCCAGCTAACACACACTGCCTCTGTCCAGCTAAAACACACTGTCTCTGTCCAGCTAACACACACTGTCTCTGTCCAGCTAACACACTGCCTCTGTACAGCTAAAACACACGGTCTCTGTCCAGCTAAACACACACTGTCTCTGTACAGCTAACACACTGTCCAGCTAACACACACTGACTCTGTCCAGCTAACACACACTGCCTCTGTCCAGCTAAACACACTGCCTCTGTCCAGCTAAAACACACTGTCTCTGTCCAGCTAACACACACTGCCTCTGTCCAGCTAAAACACACTGCCTCTGTCCAGCTAACACACACTGCCTCTGTCCAGCTAAAACACACTGCCTCTGTCCAGCTAAAACACACTGTCTCCAGCTAACACACACTGCCTCTGTCCAGTAAAACACAGCTAACACACTGCCTCTGTGCAGCTAAAACACGCTCTCTGTCCAGCTAACACACACTGCCTCTGTCCAGCTAAACACACAGCTAACACACACGGCCTCTGTCCAGCTAAAACACACTGCCTCTGTCCAGCTAACACACACGGCCTCTGTCCAGCTAAAACACTCTGCCTCTGTCCAGCTAACACACACTGACTCTGTCCAGCTAACACACACTGCCTCTGTCCAGCTAACACACACTGACTCTGTCCAGCTAACACACACTGCCTCTGTCCAGCTAACACACACTGCCTCTGTCCAGCTAACACACACTGCCTCTGTCCAGCTAACACACACTGCCTCTGTCCAGCTAAAACACACGGTCTCTGTCCAGCTAACACACACTGCATCTTTACAGATAACACACACTGCCTCTGTACAGCTAACACACACTGCCTCTGTCCAGCTAACACACACGGCCTCTGTCCAGCTAAAACACAGTACAGCTAACACACACTGTCCAGCTAACACACTGTCCAGCTAAACACACTGCCTCTGTACAGCTAAAACACACTGCCTCTGTACAGCTAACACACACTGCCTCTGTACAGCTAAAACACACTGCCTCTGTACAGCTAAAACACACTGCCTCTGTACAGCTAAAAACACACTGCTAACACACTGCCTCTGTACAGCTAACACACACTGCCTCTGTACAGCTAAACACACGGTCTCTGTCCAGCTAACACACAGCTCAGCTAACACACAATGCCTCTGTCCAGCTAACACACACTGCCTCTGTCCAGCTAAACACACTGCCTCTGTACAGCTAAAACACACTGCCTCTGTACAGCTAAACACACTGCCTCTGTACAGCTAAAACACACTGCCTCTGTACAGCTAAAACAGCCTCTGTCCACTGCCTCTGTACAGCTAGCTAACACACTGCCTCTGTACAGCTAAACACACTGCCTCTGTCCAGCTAAAACACACTGCCTCTGTACAGCTAACACACAATGCCTCTGTCCAGCTAACACACACTGCCTCTGTACAGCTAACACACAATGCCTCTGTCCAGCTAACACACACTGCCTCTGTCCAGCTAACACACACTGCCTCTGTCCAGCTAACACACTGCCTCTGTCCAGCTAACACACACGGCCTCTGTCCAGCTAAAACACACTGCCTCTGTCCAGCTAACACACACTGACTCTGTCCAGCTAACACACACTGCCTCTGTCCAGCTAACACACACTGACTCTGTCCAGCTAACACACACTGCCTCTGTCCAGCTAACACACACTGCCTCTGTCCAGCTAACACACACTGCCTCTGTCCAGCTAACACACACTGCCTCTGTCCAGCTAAAACACACGGTCTCTGTCCAGATAACACACACTGCATCTGTACAGATAACACACACTGCCTCTGTACAGCTAACACACACTGCCTCTGTCCAGCTAACACACACGGCCTCTGTCCAGCTAAAACACACTGTCTCTGTACAGCTAACACACACTGCCTCTGTCCAGCTAAAACACACTGCCTCTGTCCAGCTAGAACACTGCCTCTGTCCAGCTAACACACTGCCTCTGTACAGCTCACACACACTGCCTCTGTCCAGCTCACACACACTGCCTCTGTCCAGCTAACACACACTGCCTCTGTACAGCTAACACACACTGCCTCTGTACAGCTAACACACACTGACTCTGTACAGCTCAAACACACTGCCTCTGTCCAGCTAACACACTGCCTCTGTACAGCTCACACACACTGCCTCTGTCCAGCTAACACACTGCCTCTGTACAGCTAAAACACACGGTCTCTGTCCAGCTAAAACACACTGTCTCTGTCCAGCTAACACACACTGCCTCTGTCCAGCTAACACACTGCCTCTGTCCAGCTAAACACACTGTCTCTGTCCAGCTAACACACACTGACTCTGTCCAGCTAACACACACTGCCTCTGTCCAGCTAACACACACTGCCTCTGTCCAGCTAAAACACACTGTCTCTGTCCAGCTAACACACACTGCCTCTGTCCAGCTAAAACACACTGCCTCTGTCCAGCTAACACACACTGCCTCTGTCCAGCTAAACACACTGCCTCTGTCCAGCTAACACACTGTCTCTGTCCAGCTAACACACACTGCCTCTGTCCAGCTAACACACTGCCTCTGTCCAGCTAACACACACTGCCTCTGTACAGCTAAAACACACTGCCTCTGTCCAGCTAACACACACTGCCTCTCCAGCTAAAACACACTGTCTCTGTCCAGCTAACACACACTGCCTCTGTCCAGCTAAAAACACACTGCCTCTGTCCAGCTAAACACACGGCCTCTGTCCAGCTAAAACACACTGCCTCTGTCCAGCTAACACACACTGACTCTGTCCAGCTAAACACACTGCCTCTGTCCAGCTAAAACACACTGACTCTGTCCAGCTAAAACACACTGCCTCTGTCCAGTACAGCCTCTGTCCAGCTAACACACACTGCCTCTGTCCAGCTAACACACACTGCCTCTGTCCAGCTAAAACACACGGTCTCTGTAAAACACACTGCATCTTTACAGATCTGTCTGTACAGCTAACACACACTGCCTCTGTCCAGCTAACACACACTGCCTCTGTCCAGCTAAAACACACTGCCTCTGTCCAGCTAACACACACTGCCTCTGTCCAGCTAAAACACACTGCCTCTGTACAGCTAAAACACACTGCCTCTGTACAGCTAAAACACACTGCCTCTGTACAGCTAACACACACTGCCTCTGTACAGCTAAAACACACTGCCTCTGTACAGCTAAACACACTGCCTCTGTACAGCTAAAACACACTGCATCTGTCCAGCTAACACACTGCCTCCAGCTAAAACACACTGCCTCTGTACAGCTAAAACACACTGCCTCTGTCCAGCTAACACACTGCCTATGTCCAGCTAACACACAATGCCTCTGTCCAGCTAACACACACTGCCTCTGTCCAGCTAACACACACTGCCTCTGTCCAGCTAACACACTGCCTCTGTCCAGCTAACACACACTGCCTCTGTCCAGCTAACACACACTGACTCTGTCCAGCTAACACACACTGACTCTGTCCAGCTAACACACACTGCCTCTGTCCAGCTAAACACACACTCCAGCTAACACACACTGCCTCTGTCCAGCTAACACACACTGCCTCTGTCCAGCTAACACACACTGCCTCTGTCCAGCTAACACACACTGCCTCTGTCCAGCTAAAACACACGGTCTCTGTCCAGATAACACACACTGCATCTGTACAGATAACACACACTGCCTCTGTACAGCTAACACACACTGCCTCTGTCCAGCTAACACACACACGGCCTCTGTCCAGCTAAAACACACTGTCTCTGTACACTAAACACACACTGCCTCTGTCCAGCTAAACACACTGCCTCTGTCCAGCTAAAACACACTGCCTCTGTACAGCTAAAACACACTGCCTCTGTACAGCTAACACACACTGCCTCTGTACAGCTAAAACACACTGCCTCTGTACAGCTAAAACACACTGCCTCTGTACAGCTAAAACACACTGCCTCTGTACAGCTAAAACACACGGCCTCTGTCCAGCTAACACACTGCCTCTGTACAGCTAACACACACTGCCTCTGTACAGCTAAAACACACGGTCTCTGTCCAGCTAACACACACGGCCTCTGTACAGCTAACACACAATGCCTCTGTCCAGCTAACACACACTGCCTCTGTCCAGCTAACACACACTGCCTCTGTCCAGCTAACACACTGCCTCTGTCCAGCTAACACACACTGCCTCTGTCCAGCTAACACACACTGTCTCTGTCCAGCTAACACACGTAAACACACGGCCTCTGTACAGCTAAAACACACTGCCTCTGTACAGCTAGAACACTGCCTCTGTACAGCTAACACACACTGCCTCTGTACAGCTAACACACTGCCTCAGCTAACACACACTGCCTCTGTCCAGCTAACACACACTGCCTCTGTACAGTAACACACTGCCTCTGTAGCTAACACACACTGCCTCTGTCCAGCTAACACACTGCCCTGTATAGCTAACACACACTGCCTCTGTACAGCTAACACACACTGCCTCTGTACAGCTAACACACTGCCTCTGTACAGCTAACACACACTGCCTCTGTACAGCTAACACACACTGCCTCTGTACAGCTAACACACTGCCTCTGTATAGCTAACACACACTGCCTCTGTACAGCTAACACACTGCCTCTGTATAGCTAACACATACTGCCTCTGTACAGCTCACACACTGTCTCTGTCCAGCTAACACACACGGCCTCTGTACAGCTAAAACACACTGCCTCTGTCCAGCTAGAACACTGCCTCTGTCCAGCTAACACACTGCCTCTGTACAGCTCACACACACTGCCTCTGTCCAGCTCACACACACTGCCTCTGTCCAGCTAACACACACTGCCTCTGTACAGCTCACACACACACTGCCTCTGTACAGCTAACACACACTGACTCTGTACAGCTCACACACACTGCCTCTGTCCAGCTAACACACTGCCTCTGTACAGCTCACACACACTGCCTCTGTCCAGCTAACACACACTGCCTCTGTCCAGCTAAAACACACGGTCTCTGTCCAGCTAACACACACTGCATCTGTACAGCTAACACACACTGTCTCTGTACAGCTAACACACACTGCCTCTGTCCAGCTAACACACACGGCCTCTGTCCAGCTAAAACACACTGTCTCTGTACAGCTAACACACACTGCCTCTGTCCAGCTAAAACACACTGCCTCTGTCCAGCTAGAACACTGCCTCTGTCCAGCTAACACACTGCCTCTGTACAGCTCACACACACTGCCTCTGTCCAGCTCACACACACTGCCTCTGTCCAGCTAACACACACTGCCTCTGTACAGCTAACACACACTGCCTCTGTACAGCTAACACACACTGACTCTGTACAGCTCAAACACACTGCCTCTGTCCAGCTAACACACTGCCTCTGTACAGCTCACACACACTGCCTCTGTCCAGCTAACACACTGCCTCTGTACAGCTAAAACACACGGTCTCTGTCCAGCTAAAACACACTGTCTCTGTCCAGCTAACACACACTGCCTCTGTCCAGCTAACACACTGCCTCTGTCCAGCTAACACACTGTCTCTGTACAGCTAACACACACTGACTCTGTCCAGCTAACACACACTGCCTCTGTCCAGCTAACACACACTGCCTCTGTCCAGCTAAAACACACTGTCTCTGTCCAGCTAACACACACTGCCTCTGTCCAGCTAAAACACACTGCCTCTGTCCAGCTAACACACACTGTCTCTGTCCAGCTAACACACACTGCCTCTGTCCAGCTAAAACACACTGTCTCTGTCCAGCTAACACACACTGCCTCTGTCCAGCTAAAACACACTGTCTCTGTCCAGCTAACACACACTGCCTCACAGCTAAAACACGCTGTCTCTGTCCAGCTAACACACACTGCCTCTGTCCAGCTAAACACACTGTCTCTGTCCAGCTAACACACACTGCCTCTGTCCAGCTAAAACACACTGCCTCTGTCCAGCTAGACACACTGCCTCTGTCCAGCTAAAACACACTGCCTCTGTCCAGCTAACACACACTGACTCTGTCCAGCTAACACACACTGCCTCTGTCCAGCTAACACACACTTACTCTGTCCAGCTAACACACACTGCCTCTGTCCAGCTAACACACACTGCCTCTGTCCAGCTAACACACACTGCCTCTGTCCAGCTAACACACACTGCCTCTGTCCAGCTAAAACACACGGTCTCTGTCCAGCTAACACACACTGCATCTTTACAGATAACACACACTGCCTCTGTACAGCTAACACACACTGCCTCTGTCCAGCTAACACACACGGCCTCTGTCCAGCTAAAACACACTGTCTCTGTACAGCTAACACACACTGCCTCTGTCCAGCTAACACACACGGCCTCTGTACAGCTAACACACAATGCCTCTGTCCAGCTAAAACACACTGCCTCTGTCCAGCTAACACACACTGCCTCTGTACAGCTAAAACACACTGCCTCTGTACAGCTAAAACACACTGCCTCTGTACAGCTAAAACACACTGCCTCTGTACAGCTAAAACACACGGCCTCTGTCCAGCTAACACACTGCCTCTGTACAGCTAACACACACTGCCTCTGTACAGCTAAAACACACGGTCTCTGTCCAGCTAACACACACGGCCTCTGTACAGCTAACACACAATGCCTCTGTCCAGCTAACACACACTGCCTCTGTCCAGCTAACACACACTGCCTCTGTCCAGCTAACACACTGCCTCTGTCCAGCTAACACACACGGCCTCTGTCCAGCTAAAACACACTGCCTCTGTCCAGCTAACACACACTGACTCTGTCCAGCTAACACACACTGCCTCTGTCCAGCTAACACACACTGACTCTGTCCAGCTAACACACACTGCCTCTGTCCAGCTAAACACACTGCCTCTGTCCAGCTAACACACACTGCCTCTGTCCAGCTAAAACACACGGTCTCTGTCCAGATAACACACACTGCATCTGTACAGATAACACACACTGCCTCTGTACAGCTAACACACACTGCCTCTGTCCAGCTAACACACACGGCCTCTGTCCAGCTAAAACACACTGTCTCTGTACAGCTAACACACACTGCCTCTGTCCAGCTAAAACACACTGCCTCTGTCCAGCTAAAACACACTGCCTCTGTACAGCTAAAACACACTGCCTCTGTACAGCTAACACACACTGCCTCTGTACAGCTAACACACACTGCCTCTGTACAGCTAAAACACACTGCCTCTGTACAGCTAAAACACACTGCCTCTGTACAGCTAAAACACACTGCCTCTGTACAGCTAAAACACACTGCCTCTGTACAGCTAAAACACACGGCCTCTGTCCAGCTAACACACTGCCTCTGTACAGCTAACACACACTGCCTCTGTACAGCTAAAACACACGGTCTCTGTCCAGCTAACACACACGGCCTCTGTACAGCTAACACACTGCCTCTGTATAGCTAACACACACTGCCTCTGTCCAGCTAACACACTGCCCCTGTATAGCTAACACACACTGCCTCTGTACAGCTAACACACACTGCCTCTGTACAGCTAACACACTGCCTCTGTATAGCTAACACACACTGCCTCTGTACAGCTAACACACACTGCCTCTGTACAGCTAACACACTGCCTCTGTATACACACACACTGCCTCTGTACAGCTAACACACTGCCTCTGTATAGCTAACACATACTGCCTCTGTACAGCTCACACACTGTCTCTGTCCAGCTAACACACACGGCCTCTGTACAGCTAAAACACACTGCCTCTGTCCAGCTAGAACACTGCCTCTGTCCAGCTAACACACTGCCTCTGTACAGCTCACACACACAGCCTCTGTCCAGCTCACACACACTGCCTCTGTCCAGCTAACACACACTGCCTCTGTACAGCTACACACACTTTTCTGTACAGCTAACACACTGACTCTGTACAGCTAACACACACTGCCTCTGTCCAGCTAACACACACGGCCTCTGTCCAGCTAAACACACTGTCTCTGTCCAGCTAAACACACTGCCTCTGTCCAGCTAAAACACACTGCCTCTGTCCAGCTAGAACACTGCCTCTGTCCAGCTAAAACACACTGCCTCTGTACAGCTAACACACACTGCCTCTGTCCAGCTAACACACACACTGCCTCTGTCCAGCTAACACAACTGCCTCACAGTAACACACACTGCCTCTGTACAGCTAACACACACTGCATCTCTGTACAGCTCAGCTAACACACTGCCTCTGTCCAGCTAACACACTGCCTCTGTACAGCTCACACACACTGCCTCTGTCCAGCTAACACACACGGCCTCTGTCCAGCTAAAACACACTGTCTCTGTACAGCTAACACACACTGCCTCTGTCCAGCTAAAACACACTGCCTCTGTACAGCTAAAACACACTGCCTCTGTACAGCTAAAACACACTGCCTCTGTACAGCTAACACACACTGCCTCTGTACAGCTAAAACACACTGCCTCTGTACAGCTAAAACACACTGCCTCTGTACAGCTAAAACACACTGCCTCTGTACAGCTAAAACACACGGCCTCTGTCCAGCTAACACACTGCCTCTGTACAGAACACTGCCTCTGTACAGCTAAAACACACTGCTCTGTCCAGTACAGCTCTGTACAGCTAAACACACTGCCTCTGTCCAGCTAACACACACTGCCTCTGTCCAGCTAACACACACTGCCTCTGTCCAGCTAACACACTGCCTCTGTCCAGCTAACACACACGGCCTCTGTCCAGCTAAAACACACTGCCTCTGTCCAGCTAACACACACTGACTCTGTCCAGCTACAACACACTGCCTCTGTCCAGCTAACACACACTGACTCTGTCCAGCTAACACACACTGCCTCTGTCCAGCTAACACACACTGCCTCTGTCCAGCTAACACACACTGCCTCTGTCCAGCTAAAACACACGGTCTCTGTCCAGATAACACACACTGCATCTGTACAGATAACACACACTGCCTCTGTACAGCTAACACACACTGCCTCTGTCCAGCTAACACACACGGCCTCTGTCCAGCTAAAACACACTGTCTCTGTACAGCTAACACACACTGCCTCTGTCCAGCTAAAACACACTGCCTCTGTCCAGCTAAAACACACTGCCTCTGTACAGCTAAAACACACTGCCTCTGTACAGCTAACACACACTGCCTCTGTACAGCTAACACACACTGCCTCTGTACAGCTAAAACACACTGCCTCTGTACAGCTAAAACACACTGCCTCTGTACAGCTAAAACACACTGCCTCTGTACAGCTAAAACACACTGCCTCTGTACAGCTAAAACACACGGCCTCTGTCCAGCTAACACACTGCCTCTGTACAGCTAACACACACTGCCTCTGTACAGCTAAAACACACTGTCTCTGTCCAGCTAACACACTGCCTCTGTACAGCTAACACACTGCCTCTGTATAGCTAACACACACTGCCTCTGTCCAGCTAACACACTGCTGTATAGCTAAACACACTGCCTCTGTACAGCTAACACACACTGCCTCTGTACAGCTAACACACTGCCTCTGTATAGCTAACACACACTGCCTCTGTACAGCTAACACACACTGCCTCTGTACAGCTAAACACACTGCCTCTGTATAGCTAACACACAGCCTCTGTACAGCACACACTGCCTCTGTATAGCTAACACATACTGCCTCTGTACAGCTCACACACTGTCTCTGTCCAGCTAACACACACGGCCTCTGTACAGCTAAAACACACTGCCTCTGTCCAGCTAGAACACTGCCTCTGTCCAGCTAACACACTGCCTCTGTACAGCTCACACACACACTGCCTCTGTCCAGCTCACACACACTGCCTCTGTCCAGCTAACACACACTGCCTCTGTACAGCTCACACACACACTGCCTCTGTACAGCTAACACACACTGACTCTGTACAGCTCACACACACTGCCTCTGTCCAGCTAACACACACGGCCTCTGTCCAGCTAAAACACACTGTCTCTGTACAGCTAACACACACTGCCTCTGTCCAGCTAAAACACACTGCCTCTGTCCAGCTAGAACACTGCCTCTGTCCAGCTAACACACTGCCTCTGTACAGCTCACACACACTGCCTCTGTCCAGCTCACACACACTGCCTCTGTCCAGCTAACACACACTGCCTCTGTACAGCTAACACACACTGACTCTGTACAGCTCAAACACACTGCCTCTGTCCAGCTAACACACTGCCTCTGTACAGCTCACACACACTGCCTCTGTCCAGCTAACACACTGCCTCTGTACAGCTAAAACACACGGTCTCTGTCCAGCTAAAACACACTGTCTCTGTCCAGCTAACACACACTGCCTCTGTCCAGCTAAAACACACTGCCTCTGTCCAGCTAAAACACACTGTCTCTGTACAGCTAACACACACTGACTCTGTCCAGCTAAAACACACTGTCTCTGTCCAGCTAACACACACTGCCTCTGTGCAGCTAAAACACGCTGTCTCTGTCCAGCTAACACACACTGCCTCTGTCCAGCTAAAACACACTGTCTCTGTCCAGCTAACACACACGGCCTCTGTCCAGCTAAAACACACTGCCTCTGTCCAGCTAACACACACGGCCTCTGTCCAGCTAAAACACACTGCCTCTGTCCAGCTAACACACACTGACTCTGTCCAGCTAACACACACTGCCTCTGTCCAGCTAACACACACTTACTCTGTCCAGCTAACACACACTGCCTCTGTCCAGCTAACACACACTGCCTCTGTCCAGCTAACACACACTGCATCTTTACAGATAACACACACTGCCTCTGTACAGCTAACACACACTGCCTCTGTCCAGCTAACACACACGGCCTCTGTCCAGCTAAAACACACTGTCTCTGTACAGCTAACACACACTGCCTCTGTCCAGCTAAAACACACTGCCTCTGTACAGCTAAAACACACTGCCTCTGTACAGCTAAAACACACTGCCTCTGTACAGCTAACACACACTGCCTCTGTACAGCTAAAACACACTGCCTCTGTACAGCTAAAACACACTGCCTCTGTACAGCTAAAACACACTGCCTCTGTACAGCTAAAACACACGGCCTCTGTCCAGCTAACACACTGCCTCTGTACAGCTAACACACACTGCCTCTGTACAGCTAAAACACACGGTCTCTGTCCAGCTAACACACACGGCCTCTGTACAGCTAACACACACCGTTCCCGTCCATGCCTCTGCCTCTGTCCAGCTAAACACACTGCCTCTGTCCAGCTAACACACACTGCCTCTGTCCAGCTAACACACACTGCCTCTGTCCAGCTAACACACACGGCCTCTGTCCAGCTAAAACACACTGCCTCTGTCCAGCTAACACACACTGACTCTGTCCAGCTAACACACACTGCCTCTGTCCAGCTAACACACACTGACTCTGTCCAGCTAACACACACTGCCTCTGTCCAGCTAACACACACTGCCTCTGTCCAGCTAACACACACTGCCTCTGTCCAGCTAACACACACTGCCTCTGTCCAGATCACTGCATCTGTACAGATAACACACACTGCCTCTGTCCAGCTAACACACACTGCCTCTGTCCAGCTAACACACACTGCCTCTGTCCAGCTAAAACACACTGTCTCTGTACAGCTAACACACACTGCCTCTGTCCAGCTAAAACACACTGCCTCTGTCCAGCTAAAACACACTGCCTCTGTACAGCTAAAACACACTGCCTCTGTACAGCTAACACACTGCCTCTGTACAGCTAACACACACTGCCTCTGTACAGCTAAAACACACTGCCTCTGTACAGCTAAAACACACTGCCTCTGTACAGCTAAAACACACTGCCTCTGTACAGCTAAAACACACTGCCTCTGTACAGCTAAAACACACGGCCTCTGTCCAGCTAACACACTGCCTCTGTACAGCTAACACACACTGCCTCTGTACAGCTAAAACACACGGTCTCTGTCCAGCTAACACACACGGCCTCTGTACAGCTAACACACAATGCCTCTGTCCAGCTAACACACACTGCCTCTGTCCAGCTAACACACACTGCCTCTGTCCAGCTAACACACTGCCTCTGTCCAGCTAACACACACTGCCTCTGTCCAGCTAACACACACTGTCTCTGTCCAGCTAACACACACGGCCTCTGTACAGCTAAAACACACTGCCTCTGTACAGCTAGAACACTGCCTCTGTACAGCTAACACACACTGCCTCTGTACAGCTAAAACACACTGCCTCTGTACAGCTAACACACACTGCCTCTGTACAGCTAAAACACACTGCCTCTGTACAGCTAAAACACACTGCCTCTGTACAGCTAAAACACACTGCCTCTGTACAGCTAAAACACACGGCCTCTGTCCAGCTAACACACTGCCTCTGTACAGCTAACACACACTGCCTCTGTACAGCTAAAACACACGGTCTCTGTCCAGCTAACACACACGGCCTCTGTACAGCTAACACACAATGCCTCTGTCCAGCTAACACACACTGCCTCTGTCCAGCTAACACACTGCCTCTGTCCAGCTAACACACTGCCTCTGTCCAGCTAACACACACTGCCTCTGTCCAGCTAACACACACTGTCTCTGTCCAGCTAACACACACGGCCTCTGTACAGCTAAAACACACTGCCTCTGTACAGCTAGAACACTGCCTCTGTACAGCTAACACACACTGCCTCTGTACAGCTAACACACTGCCTCTGTATAGCTAACACACACTGCCTCTGTCCAGCTAACACACACTGCCTCTGTACAGCTAACACACTGCCTCTGTATAGCTAACACACACTGCCTCTGTCCAGCTAAAACACACTGCCTCTGTATAGCTAACACACACTGCCTCTGTACAGCTAACACACACTGCCTCTGTACAGCTAACACACTGCCTCTGTATAGCTAACACACACTGCCTCTGTACAGCTAACACACACTGCCTCTGTACAGCTAACACACTGCCTCTGTATAGCTAACACATACTGCCTCTGTACAGCTCACACACTGTCTCTGTCCAGCTAACACACACTGCCTCTGTCCAGCTAAAACACACGGTCTCTGTCCAGATAACACACACTGCATCTGTACAGATAACACACACTGCCTCTGTACAGCTAACACACACTGCCTCTGTCCAGCTAACACACACGGCCTCTGTCCAGCTAAAACACACTGTCTCTGTACAGCTAACACACACTGCCTCTGTCCAGCTAAAACACACTGCCTCTGTCCAGCTAAAACACACTGCCTCTGTACAGCTAAAACACACTGCCTCTGTACAGCTAACACACACTGCCTCTGTACAGCTAAAACACACTGCCTCTGTACAGCTAAAACACACTGCCTCTGTACAGCTAAAACACACTGCCTCTGTACAGCTAAAACACACGGCCTCTGTCCAGCTAACACACTGCCTCTGTACAGCTAACACACACTGCCTCTGTACAGCTAAAACACACGGTCTCTGTCCAGCTAACACACACGGCCTCTGTACAGCTAACACACAATGCCTCTGTCCAGCTAACACACACTGCCTCTGTCCAGCTAACACACACTGCCTCTGTCCAGCTAACACACTGCCTCTGTCCAGCTAACACACACTGCCTCTGTCCAGCTAACACACACTGTCTCTGTCCAGCTAACACACACGGCCTCTGTACAGCTAAAACACACTGCCTCTGTACAGCTAGAACACTGCCTCTGTACAGCTAACACACACTGCCTCTGTACAGTCTGTACAGCTAACACACACTGCCTCTGTACAGCTCCAAACACACTGCCTCTGCTAAAACACACTGCCTCTGTACAGCTAAAACACACTGCCTCTGTACAGCTAAAACACACGGCCTCTGTCCAGCTAACACACTGCCTCTGTACAGCTACACACTGCCTCTGTCCAGCTAAAACACACAGTCTCTGTCCAGCTAACACACAGCTAACACACAATGCCTCTGTCCAGCTAACACACACTGCCTCTGTCCAGCTAAACACACTGCCTCTCCAGCTAACACACTGCCTCTGTCCAGCTAAACACACTGCCTCTGTCCAGCTAACACACACTGTCTCTGTCCAGCTAACACACACGGCCTCTGTACAGCTAAAACACACTGCCTCTGTACAGCTAACACACTGCCTCTGTACAGCTAACACACACTGCCTCTGTACAGCTAACACACTGCCTCTGTATAGCTAACACACACTGCCTCTGTCCAGCTAAACACACACTGCCTCTGTCCAGCTAACACACTGCCTCTGTATAGCTAACACACACTGCCTCTGTCCAGCTAACACACTGCCTCTGTATAGCTAACACACACTGCCTCTGTACAGCTAACACACACTGCCTCTGTACAGCTAACACAGCTCTGTATAGCTAACACACACTGCCTCTGTCCAGCTAAACACACTGCCTCTGTACAGCTAACACACACTGCCTCTGTCCAGCTAACACACACTGCCTCTGTACAGCTAACACACTGCCTCTGTCCAGCTAACACACACTGCCTCTGTCCAGCTAAAACACAGCTGTCCAAAACACACTGCCTCTGTCCAGCTAAAAACACACTGCCTCTGTCCAGCAGCCTCTGTACAGCTAAAACACACTGCCTCTGTCCAGCTAACACACACTGCCTCTGTACAGCCAAAACACACTGCCTCTGTACAGCTAAAACACACTGCCTCTGTACAGCTAAAACACACTGCACTCTGTACAGCTAAAACACACTGGGTTCCTCTGTCCAGCTAACACACTGCCTCTGTACAGCTAACACACACTGCCTCTGTACAGCTAAAACACACGGTCTCTGTCCAGCTAACACACGGCCTCTGTACAGCTAACACACAATGCCTCTGTCCAGCTAATTGCTCCTCGTCCACAACACACTGCCTCTGTCCAGCTAACACACACTGCCTCTGTCCAGCTAACACACTGCCTCTGTCCAGCTAACACACACTGCCTCTGTCCAGCTACACACTGTCTCTGTCCAGCTAACACACGGCCTCTGTACAGCTCCAAAACACACTGCCTCTGTCCAGCTAAAACACTGTCTCTGTACAGCTAACACACACTGCCTCTGTACAGCTAAAACACACTGCCTCTGTACAGCTAACACACACTGCCTCTGTACAGCTAAAACACACTGCCTCTGTACAGCTAAAACACACTGCCTCTGTACAGCTAAAACACACTGCCTCTGTACAGCTAACACACACCGCCTCTGTCCAGCCAACAACACTGCCTCTGTCCAGCTAACACACACTGCCTCTGTCCAGCTAACACACACTGCCTCTGTCAGCTAACACACACGGCCTCTGTCCAGCTAACACACAATGCCTCTGTCAGCTAACACACACTGCCTCTGTCCAGCTAACACACACTGCCTCTGTCCAGCTAACACACTGCCTCTGTCCAGCTAACACACACTGCCTCTGTCAACTAACACACACGGTCTCTGTCCAGCTAACACGGCCTCTGTACAGCTAAAACACACTGCCTCTGTACAGCTAGAACACTGCCTCTGTACAGCTAACACACTGCCTCTGTACAGCTAACACACTGCCTCTGTCCAGCTAACACACACTGCCTCTGTCCAGCTAACACACTGCCTCTGTCCAGCTAAACACACTGCCTCTGTATCAGCTAACACACACACTGCCTCTGTCCAGCTAACACACTGCCTCTGTACAGCTAAAACACACTGCCTCTGTACAGCCAGAACACTGCCTCTGTACAGCTAACACACACTGCCTCTGTACAGCTAGAACACTATACTCTGTACAGCTAACACACACTGCCTTCTGTACAGCTAACACACACTGCCTGTACAGCTAACACACTGCCTCTGTATAGCTAACACACACTGCCTCTGTATAGCTAACACACTCTGTATAGCTAACACATACTGCCTCTGTATAGCTCACACACTGTCTCTGTCCAGCTAACACACACGGCCTCTGTACAGCTAAACCACACTCTGTACAGCTAAACACTGCCTCTGTATAGCTAACATACTGCCTCTGTACAGCTCACACACTGCTCCTGTCCTCTAATACACAGCCTCACACTGCCTCTGTCCAGCTAACAACACTGCCTCTGTAACAGCTCACACACACACTGTCTGTCTAGCCACAGCTAACACACTGACTCTGTACAGCTCACACACACTGCCTCTGTCCAGCTAACACTGCCTCTGTACAGCTCACACACACTGCCTCTGTCCAGCTAACACACTGCCTCTGTACAGCTAAAACACACGGTCTCTGTCCAGCTAACACACACTTCCTCTGTCCAGCTAACACACTGCCTATGTCCAGCTAGAACACACTGCCTCTGTCCAGCTAACACACACTGCCTCTGTCCAGTCACACTGCCTCTGTCCAGCTAAACACACGGTCTCTGGGTCCAGCTAACACACACTGCATCTGTACAGCTAACACACACTGCCTCTGTACAGCCAACAAGCAATACGGTAAATTTGTTCAAAGCACAAT
>NW_027038825.1:0-39480 GCF_034236695.1 Oncorhynchus nerka
CAGGTATAGAGAGACTGGGAGGAGTTACAGCAGGTATAGAGAGAGACTGGGAGGAGTTACAGCAGGTATAGAGAGAGACTGGGAGGAGTTACAGCAGGTATAGAGAGACTGGAGGAGTTACAGGGTATGGAGAGAGACTGGGAGAGATTTACAGCAGGTATAGAGAGACTGGGAGGATTTACAGCAGGTATAGAGAGGACTGGGAGGAGTTACAGCAGGTATAGAGAGACTGGGAGGATTGCAACAGGTATAGAGAGACTGGGAGGAGTTACAGCAGGTATGAGAGAGACTTGGAGGTAGTTGCAGCAGGTATAGAGAAGAGACTGGGAGGAGGTACAGCAGGTATAGAGAGACTGGGAGGAGTTACAGCAGGTATAGAGAGAGACTCTGGAGTGAGATTACAGCAGGTATAGAGAGACTTGGAGTAGTTACAGCTAGGTAGTAGAGAAGAGACTGGGAGGAGTTACAGCAGGTATAGAGAGAGACTGGGAGGATTTACAGCAAGTATAGAGAGACTTGGAGTAGTTACAGCAGGTATAGAGAGACTGGGAGGATTTACAGCAGGTATAGAGAGACTTGGAGTAGTTACAGCAGGTATAGAGAGACTGGGAGGATTTACAGCAGGTATAGAGAGAGACTGGGAGGAGTTACAGCAGGTATAGAGAGACTGGGAGGAGTTACAGCAGGTATAGAGAGAGACTGGGAGGAGTTACAGCAGGTATAGAGAGAGACTGGGAGGAGGTACAGCAGGTATAGAGAAGAGACTGGGAGGAGTTACAGCAGGTATAGAGAGAGACTGGGAGGAGAGTTACAGCAGGAATAGAGAGAGACTGGGAGGAGTTACAGCAGGTATAGAGACAGAGAGACTGGGCAGGAGTTACAGCAGGTATAGAGGAGACTGGGAGTAGTTACAGCAGGTATAGAGAAGAGATTGGGAGGAGTTACAGCAGGTATGAGAGACGGAAGGTTACAGCAGGTGTAGAGACTGGGAGGAGTTACAGCAGGTATAGAGAGACTGGGAGGAGTTACAGCAGGTATAGAGAGAGACTGGGAGGAGTTACAGCAGGTATAGAGAGAGACTGGGAGGAGGTACAGCAGGTATAGAGAAGAGACTGGGAGGAGTTACAGCAGGTATAGAGAGAGACTGGGAGGAGTTACAGCAGATATAGAGAGAGACGGGGAGGAGGTACAGCAGGTATAGAGAAGAGACTGGGAGGAGTTACTGTAGGTATAGAGAGACTGGGAGGAGTTACAGCAGGTATAGAGAGAGACTGGGAGGATTTACAGCAGGTATAGAGAGAGACTGGGAGGATTTACAGCAGGTATAGAGAGACTGGGAGGAGTTACAGCAGGTATAGAGAGACTGGGAGGAGTTACAGCAGGAATAGAGAGAGACTGGGAGGAGTTACAGCAGGTATAGAGAGACTGGGAGGAGTTACAGCAGGTATAGAGAGACTGGGAGGAGGTACAGCAGGTATAGAGAGACTGGGAGGAGTTACAGCAGGTATAGAGAGAGACTGGGAGGATTTACAGCAGGTATAGAGAGAGACTGGGAGGAGTTACAGCAGGTATAGAGAGAGACTGGGAGGATTTACAGCAGGTATAGAGAGACTGGGAGGAGTTACAGCAGGTATAGAGAGAGAGCCTGGTCGGAGTTACAGCAGGAATAGAGAGAGACTGGGAGGAGTTACAGTAGGTATAGAGAGACTGGGAGGAGTTACAGCAGGTATAGAGAGACGAGGGGATTTACAGCAGGTATAGAGAGAGACTGGGAGGAGTTACAGCAGATATAGAGAGAGACTGGGAGGAGTTCCAGCAGGTATAGAGAGAGACTGGGAGGAGTTACAGCAGGTATAGAGAGAGACTGGGAGGAGTTCCAGCAGGTATAGAGAGAGACTGGGAGGAGTTACAGCAGGTATAGAGAGAGACTGGGAGGAGTTACAGCAGGTATAGAGAGACTGGGAGGATTTACAGCAGGTATAGAGAGAGACTGGGAGGAGTTACAGCAGGTATAGAGAGACTGGGAGGATTTACAGCAGGTATAGAGAGACTGGGAGGAGTTACAGCAGGTATAGAGAGACTTGGAGTAGTTACAGCAGGTATAGAGAAGAGACTGGGAGGAGGTACAGCAGGTATAGAGAGACTGGGAGGAGTTACAGCAGGTATAGAGAGACTTGGAGTAGTTACAGCAGGTATAGAGAGACTTGGAGTAGTTACAGCAGGTATAGAGAAGAGACTGGGAGGAGTTTAAGCAGGTATAGAGAGAGACTGGGAGGATTTACAGCAAGTATAGAGAGACTTGGAGTAGTTACAGCAGGTATAGAGAGACTGGGAGGATTTACAGCAGGTGTAGAGAGACTTGGAGTAGTTACAGCAGGTATAGAGAGACTGGGAGGATTTACAGCAGGTATAGAGAGAGACTGGGAGGAGTTACAGCAGGTATAGAGAGACTGGGAGGAGTTACAGCAGGTATAGAGAGAGACTGGGAGGAGTTACAGCAGGTATAGAGAGAGACTGGGAGGAGTTACAGCAGGTATAGAGAGAGACTGGGAGGAGTTACAGCAGATATAGAGAGAGACGGGGAGGAGGTACAGCAGGTATAGAGAAGAGACTGGGAGGAGTTACTGTAGGTATAGAGAGACTGGGAGGAGTTACAGCAGGTATAGAGAGAGACTGGGAGGATTTACAGCAGGTATAGAGAGAGACTGGGAGGATTGCAGGTAGAGAGACTGGGAGGAGTTACAGCAGGTATAGAGAGACTGGGAGGAGTTACAGCAGGAATAGAGAGAGACTGGGAGGAGTTACAGCAGGTATAGAGACAGAGAGACTGGGCGGAGTTACAGCAGGTATAGAGAGACTGGGAGTAGTTACAGCAGGTATAGAGAGAGAGATTGGGAGGAGTTACAGCAGGTATAGAGAGAGAAGGAGGAGTTACAGCAGGTGTAGAGAGACTGGGAGGAGTTACAGCAGGTATAGAGAGAGACTGGGAGGAGTTACAGCAGGTATAGAGAGAGAGCCTGGTCGGAGTTACAGCAGGAATAGAGAGAGACTGGGAGGAGTTACAGTAGGTATAGAGAGACTGGGAGGAGTTACAGCAGGTATAGAGAGAGACTGGGAGGAGTTACAGCACATATAGAGAGAGACTGGGAGGAGTTCCAGCAGGTATAGAGAGAGACTGGGAGGAGTTACAGCAGGTATACAGAGAGACTGGGAGGAGTTACAGCAGGTATAGAGAGACTGGGAGGATTTACAGCAGGTATAGAGAGAGACTGGGAGGAGTTACAGCAGGTATAGAGAGACTGGGAGGATTTACAGCAGGTATAGAGACAGGGAGGAGTTACAGCAGGTATAGAGAGACTTGGAGTAGTTACAGCAGGTATAGAGAAGAGACTGGGAGGAGGTACAGCAGGTATAGAGAGACTGGGAGGAGTTACAGCAGGTATAGAGAGACTTGGAGTAGTTACAGCAGGTATAGAGAGACTTGGAGTAGTTACAGCAGGTATAGAGAAGAGACTGGGAGGAGTTACAGCAGGTATAGAGAGAGACTGGGAGGATTTACAGCAGGTATAGAGAGACTTGGAGTAGTTACAGCAGGTATAGAGAGACTGGGAGGATTTACAGCAGGTATAGAGAGACTTGGAGTAGTTACAGCAGGTATAGAGAGACTGGGAGGATTTACAGCAGGTATAGAGAGAGACTGGGAGGAGTTACAGCAGGTATAGAGAGACTGGGAGGAGTTACAGCAGGTATAGAGAGAGACTGTGAGGAGTTACAGCAGGTATAGAGAGAGACTGGGAGGAGGTACAGCAGGTATAGATAAGAGACTGGGAGGAGTTACAGCAGGTATAGAGAGAGACTGGGAGGAGTTACAGCAGATATAGAGAGAGACGGGGAGGAGGTACAGCAGGTATAGAGAAGAGACTGGGAGCAGTTACTGTAGGTATAGAGAGACTGGGAGGAGTTACAGCAGGTATAGAGAGAGACTGGGAGGATTTACAGCAGGTATAGAGAGAGACTGGGAGGATTTACAGCAGGTATAGAGAGACTGGGAGGAGTTACAGCAGGTATAGAGAGACTGGGAGGAGTTACAGCAGGTATAGAGAGACTGGGAGGATTTACAGCAGGTATAGAGAAGAGACTGGGAGGAGTTACTGTAGGTATAGAGAGACTGGGAGGAGTTACAGCAGGTATAGAGAGAGAGACTGGGAGGAGTTACAGCAGGTATAGAGAGAGAGACTGGGAGGAGTTACAGCAGGTATATAGAGAGAGACTGGGAGGAGTTACAGGCTGAAATTTGAGATAAATCCTTCATTCTACTTGAAAGCAAGTCTAAGAAGTTGTAGATCTGTTCTGTGTGTTCTATTTCTTTGCTTCCCGTTCTTAAATATTGGTTTTGTGTCTTTTCCTTTTGGTTTTGTACACCAGCTTCAAACAGCTGAAACAACAATATTTTTGGTTGTGTAAAATACATTTGCAGCATTTTAGATAGTACTGTATAATGGTTCTCTACCTATATTAGCTTATTTTGTCACACATACACTGACAGTAGGCAAGCTTATTTGTTTTAGCAACTAGGAAATGCCGTTGCAATTTGTGTATAGTGCAGCTTTAATATAAAAAGCAGGTTTATTCTGTGGCAGACTAAATGTTGTCTGTCTTGTGAACAAGTGACTTCTGTCTATCTCTATTTCACTCTTTCTCTTGCGGTAGAGAGGCAGAGATAGAGAGAGATAGAGAGAGTTAATTTATTTTCCTCTTTTCCTCTGAACTGTTTTTGCACATCTTATAACACCGTATATAGACATAAGAATATTTTAAATGTCTTTATTCTTTGGATCTTCTGTGAGTGTAATGTTTATCGTTCATTTTTATTGTTTATTTCACTTTGTTTGTTATTTACTTCCTTGCTTTGTGCAATGTTAACATATATGTTTCCATATGCCAATAATGCACTTTTATTGAATTGAATTGAGAGAGAGAGGCAGAGAGAGAGCAATAGGCAGGCAGGCTGTCCGATCGCGTTAACCTTCCTAAGTCCTGGAGAGACAGCTATTTTGTACCACTCGAGGCGATTGGGGGAGGGCTGTTGGAAAGCACTTCATACAGTGCACAGCCACAGAACACACACGCACACACACACACACACACACACACACACACACACACACACACACACACACACACACACACACACACACACACACACACACACACACACACCAGTCAGAAAGACATCATACAAATCTTCCCCCTTCCTCTCCTCCTCCCACCATCCTGGTTCCTTCCCCCTCCCATCCTGTCCTCAATCACAATGTTAGCTGACCAGGCAGTGGGTTCTTCTGACCCCCGTAGAGACGGTGTTCTGATGTGTAGGGCCTGTGGGAGCGAGGAGGGATTTAACGTTAGTGGACCTGATGCTTGTCATCACTGTGTTACAACACACACACATTTATTCCTCATACAGACCGACTACAGTAGGCTGGCCTATAAACACATCTGGCAATATTTTTATCGCCTAAGGTTGGCTCGTGCCTACACATCAATATGACCCTGTACAAAGTTGAGATTCCAGGAACATGTACATGTCCATTGTTTTGCTCTCTAGAACACCTACAAACCTGCTAAATCTCGGCCTCGAATGTCCCAGGTACCATTTGAAGACTCTTAGGAACATGCACATGTCCATTGTTTTGCTCTTAGAACACCCACAAACCTCACAAGCAATCCCCGCTTCCTGAATGTCCCAGGTACCATTTGAAGACCTAGAACATGTACATGTCCACGTTTTGCCTCTAGAACACCCACAACTTACACCTCGCCTGAATGTCCCAGGACCATTTGAAGACTTTAGGAACATGTATATGTCCATTGTTTGCTCTAGAACACCCACAAGCCTCTCACAATCCGCCTGAATATCCCAGGTACCATTTGAAGACAATTATGGAAGTATACAGAGACTGTTTAATGCCAAAAATATGAGGTTAAATAACATTACATTTACATTACATTTAAGTCATTTAGCAGACGCTCTTATCCAGAGCGACTTACAAATTGGTGCTTTCACCTTATGACATCCAGTGGAACAGCCACTTTACAATAGTGCATCTAGGTCTTTTAAGGGGGGTGAGAAGGATTACTTTATCCTATCCTAGGTATTCCTTAAAGAGGTGGGGTTTCAGGTGTCTCCGGAAGGTGGTGATTGACTCCGCTGTCCTGGCGTCGTGAGGGAGTTTGTTCCACCATTGGGGGCCAGAGCAGCGAACAGTTTTGACTGGGCTGAGCGGGAACTGTACTTCCTCAGTGGTAGGGAGGCGAGCAGGCCAGAGGTGGATGAACGCAGTGCCCTTGTTTGGGTGTAGGGCCTGATCAGAGCCTGGAGGTACTGAGGTGCCGTTCCCCTCACAGCTCCGTAGGCAAGCACCATGGTCTTGTAGCGGATGCGAGCTTCAACTGGAAGCCAGTGGAGGGAGCGGAGGAGCGGGGTGACGTGAGAGAACTTGGGAAGGTTGAACACCAGACGGGCTGCGGCGTTCTGGATGAGTTGTAGGGTTTAATGGCACAGGCAGGGAGCCCAGCCAACAGCGAGTTGCAGTAGTCCAGACGGGAGATGACAAGTGCCTGGATTAGGACCTGCGCCGCTTCCTGTGTGAGGCAGGGTCGTACTCTGCGGATGTTGTAGAGCATGAACCTACAGGAACGGGCCACCGCCTTGATGTTAGTTGAGAACGACAGGGTGTTGTCCAGGATCACGCCAAGGTTCTTAGCGCTCTGGGAGGAGGACACAATGGAGTTGTCAACCGTGATGGCGAGATCATGGAACGGGCAGTCCTTCCCCGGGAGGAAGAGCAGCTCCGTCTTGCCGAGGTTCAGCTTGAGGTGATGATCCGTCATCCACACTGATATGTCTGCCAGACATGCAGAGATGCGATTCGCCACCTGGTCGTCAGAAGGGGGAAAGGAGAAGATTAATTGTGTGTCGTCTGCATAGCAATGATAGGAGAGACCATGTGAGGTTATGACAGAGCCAAGTGACATGGTGTATAACGAGAATAGGAGAGGGCCTAGAACAGAGCCCTGGGGGACACCAGTGGTGAGAGCACGTGGTGAGGAGACGGATTCTCGCCACGCCACCTGGTAGGAGCGACCTGTCAGGTAGGACGCAATCCAAGCGTGGGCCGCGCCGGAGATGCCCAACTCGGAGAGGGTGGAGAGGAGGATCTGATGGTTCACAGTATCGAAGGCAGCCGATAGGTCTAGAAGGATGAGAGCAGAGGAGAGAGAGTTAGCTTTAGCAGTGCGGAGCGCCTCCGTGATACAGAGAAGAGCAGTCTCAGTTGAATGACTAGTCTTGAAACCTGACTGATTTGGATCAAGAAGGTCATTCTGAGAGAGATAGCGGGAGAGCTGGCCAAGGACGGCACGTTCAAGAGTTTTGGAGAGAAAAGAAAGAAGGGATACTGGTCTGTAGTTGTTGACATCGGAGGGATCGAGTGTAGGTTTTTTCAGAAGGGGTGCAACTCTCGCTCTCTTGAAGACGGGAGGGACGTAGCCAGCGGTCAGGGATGAGTTGATGAGCGAGGTGAGGTAAGGGAGAAGGTCACCGGAGATGGTCTGGAGAAGAGAGGAGGGGATAGGGTCAAGCGGGCAGGTTGTTGGGCGGCCGGCCGTCACAAGACGCGAGATGTCATCTGGAGAGAGAGGGGAGAAAGAGGTCAGAGCACAGGGTAGGGCAGTGTGAGCAGCACCAGCGGTGTCGTTTGACTTAGCAAACGAGGATCGGATGTCGTCGACCTTCTTTTCAAAATGGTTGACGAAGTCATCTGCAGAGAGGGAGGAGGGGGAGGATTCAAGAGGGAGGAGAAGGTGGCAAAGAGCTTCCTAGGGTTAGAGGCAGATGCTTGGAATTTAGAGTGGTAGAAAGTGGCTTTAGCAGCAGAGACAGAGGAGGAAAATGTAGAGAGGAGGGAGTGAAAGGATGCCAGGTCCGCAGGGAGGCGAGGTTTTCTCCATTTCCGCTCGGCTGCCCGGAGCACTGTTCTGTGAGCTCGCAATGAGTCGTCGAGCCACGGAGCGGGAGGGGAGGACCGAGCCGGCCTGGAGGATAGGGGACATAGAGAGTCAAAGGATGCAGAAAGGGAGGAGAGGAGGGTTGAGGAGGCAGAATCAGGAGATAGGTTGGAGAAGGTTTGAGCAGAGGGAAGAGATGATAGGATGGAAGAGGAGAGAGTAGCGGGGAGAGAGAGCGAAGGTTGGGACGGCGCGATACCATCCGAGTAGGGGCAGTGTGGGAAGTGTTGGATGAGAGCGAGAGGGAAAAGGATACAAGGTAGTGGTCGGAGACTTGGAGGGGAGTTGCAATGAGGTTAGTGGAGGAACAGCATCTAGTAAAGATGAGGTCGAGCGTATTGCCTGCCTTGTGAGTAGGGGGGAAGGTGAGAGGGTGAGGTCAAAAGAGGAGAGGAGGGAAAGAAGGAGGCAGAGAGGAATGAGTCAAAGGTAGACGTGGGGAGGTTAAAGTCGCCCAGAACTGTGAGAGGTGAGCCGTCCTCAGGAAAGGAGCTTATCAAGGCATCAAGCTCATTGATGAACTCTCCGAGGGAACCTGGAGGGCGATAAATGATAAGGATGTTAAGCTTGAAAGGGCTGGTAACTGTGACAGCATGGAATTCAAAGGAGGCGATAGACAGATGGGTAAGGGGAGAAAGAGAGAATGACCACTTGGGAGAGATGAGGATCCCGGTGCCACCACCCCGCTGACCAGAAGCTCTCGGGGTGTGCGAGAGCACGGGGGCGGACGAAGAGAGAGCAGTAGGAGTAGCGGTGTTGTCTGTGGTGATCCATGTTTCCGTCAGAGCCAAGAAGTCGAGGGACTGGAGGGAGGCATAGGCTGAGATGAACTCTGCCTTGTTGGCCGCAGATCGGCAGTTCCAGAGGCTACCGGAGACCTGGAACTCCACGTGGGTCGTGCGCGCTGGGACCACCAGATTAGGTGGCCGCTGGCCATGCGGTGTGGAGCGTTTGTATGGTCTGTGCAGAGAGGAGAGAACAGGGATAGACAGACACATAGTTGACAGGCTAGAGAAGAGGCTACGCTAATGCAGAGGAGATTGGAATGACAAGTGGACTACACGTCTCGAATGTTCAGAAAGTTAAGCTTACGTAGCAAGAATCTAATTGACTAAAATGATTAAAATGATACAGTACTGCTGAGGTAGGCTAGCTGCGTTGTTGACACTACCCTAATCAAGTCGTTCCGTTGAGTGTGAAGTTTCTACAATGCTGCTTTTCGGGGCTAGCTGGCTAGCTAGCAGTGTTGGTTACGTTACGTTGCGTTAGGAGAACGACAATAGCTGGCTAGCTAACCTAGAAAATCGCTTCTAGACTACACAATTATCTTTGAAACAAAGACGGCTATGTAGCTAGCTATGTAGCTAGCTACGATCAAACAAATCACACCGTTGGGACTGTAATGAAATGAAATGAAAATGTGATACTACCTGTGGAGCGCAGCGGAATCGACCGGAATGCGAAAGTTCTATTCAGTAGACGTTGGCTGGCTATTGGCTAGCTAGGAGTGTCTCCTACGTTAAGGACGACAAAATAGCTGGCTAGCTAACCTCGGTAAATTAAGATAATCACTCTAAGACTACACACTCTAACTACACAATTATCTTGGATACTAAGACAGCAAAGACAACTATGTAGCTAGCTAATACTACACTAATCAAGTCGTTCAGTTGAGTGTGATAGTTACTACAGTCCTACGGTAGCCGGTGAACGTATGCTAGCTGGCTAGCTGCTAGGCAGATAGGAGGACGACTGAAATACGATAATAACGCAATTATCACTCTAAGACTCCACACTCTAAACTACACAATTATCTTGGATACGAAGACAGCAAAGACAACTATGTAGCTAGCTAACACTACACTAATCAAGTCGTTCAGTTGAGTGTGATAGTTACTACAGTGCTACGGTAGACGGTGAACATGTTATAAAACAACAAACAAATGTTTCCTGATCTTTCTTATATCTCTCAGATATAGGACAGACACTTCAGAACACACTTTGTTTTGATAAAACAAATTTGACTATCTGTTAATCAATGCGTTTCTATGAGCTCATATCAGTAAGGCCCAAAACATATTTTTAGCAAAATGTTGTATAGATTGTTTTTATACTTCAAGGGGTCTTAAAATTAAAAATTAAAAATCTAGATGATCCTTGGTAAGATCTTTTTGTGTAGTCTTACCAGTCGGTATACTCCCCTTGTCCTAGGGGTAAAAATGACCCGCCTTCTCTAAACCCCTAAAATAAAGCAGCTTAATTGACAACCTGTCATTCTTCACAAACATTGTGAATATGTGTGTTTTCCCTCGTCACAGTGCAGAAAGACTGGATTTAATCAGTGGACACCACTCATCTTTATTACAACACACCTGGCATCATGGTTTTCTGTACTAAGATTTATAATTATTATTATACATGGTATTACTCTTAAAGGTACTGCATAGGTGTAAACATACATTTTTCTTATGAAGAGAGAGCACTTGTATGGCCTGAGAAAGTAGCAGAATTGTGTAGAAAGTAGTTTTGACTGCATGTTATTGAAGGGAAACGATAACAGTCTTAAACCTCTTTGGCTACATGGGGATATATTCTTATCAACTGTAAAATGAGGAATCCAACTACAAAATATTCGTCTTCTCCCCTTTTTTTACCATTGCCCCCAACCACAAGGTGTATAAACAACAACAATAAATAAATTAAATGAGATAATAGATATACAACAAAAATGTGAAGAACATGAATCAATCAACTCTAATTATCACATGTAGGACAGTATGCAGGTGTGTGTGTGTGTGTGCATAGACTTTGCAGATGTATTTCTCACATGTGCAGCACATAGTATTTGTTCTACAGTCCTTCTTTGGGGGGCAGAATTAGCATCTCCTCCTCTTGCCTGCCCCAGCTGCAGCCTCTGGTGGATCAGGACAAGATTCAGCCTCCTGAACAGTTTTCACAAGCACTGCAGAGGCTGCTGGGTGGGGAAGGCGCTCCTTCTTTGAATGTGTGGGTCACAAGTGCCTTTCCCAGCTGCTCCAGGAACAGCCTCTCTTGTTCTGCTTATCAGGCATCCAGGTAGGGTTGATCTTGTTCCGTATCACAAAGGCGTTGCATTTGGACACATCAACGATGTTATGGAAGATGACCAGGGGCCAGCGGACAGTCATCCTCCTGCAGCTGTAAGTTCCAATCACCTTGTCCAGGTTGTCCACGCCTCCTTTGTTGTGGTTGTAGTCCAGGATGATGGCTGTCTTCCTGTCCTCACGATCACTGACCTCAGCCGTTTGGTGCAGTGTGCTCAGGAGGACCACATTATTGTTCCTCTTTGGGAGGTAAGAAACTAGAGTGGTGGGGGGTGGGGTGAAGGCAAACTTTGATGAGAAGTCCTCTCTCCCCTTGTTGTGAGGAGTGCAGGGGGAAGCTCAGGCTTGTTCTTTCTAACTGTGTCAACCATGGTGATCTTCCTCTTCAGAAGCTGCTGGCTGAGTTCCTAAAAGGTGAAGGAATTGTCACACGTGACATTGTGCCTCCTCAGTCCTTCTGTCACATTAAGCACAACCCGCGTCCCCTGGTTCTTCCCCGGGCCTCCACTGGTCGGCTTCCATGTGTAGACTTGAATCCAAGCGTACCTGGATTGTGCATCACAGGCCACCCATATCTTGATCACATACTTTGCTGGCTTGCTGGGCATATACTGCCGGAGAGGACAGCGACCTTTTGACAGAAGAGATTACTATCTGCACTTTAGTATCAGTGTCACAGAAAACAGAGACAGTGCTTAGATTGTTTAATGCGAAAAATAAGGGTTTAATTATCCATGTCCCCAAAAAATAACAATTGTTTCCCTTTCTGATATCTCTCAGCAGATACAAGGGAGGCACTTCAGAACAACCCATCCCCCGGCTTAGACAGGGCTTAGACTGATTGGTTAAAGCCCAATTCATACGGTCTCATTTTTACCACATTCTTGCCGGGATAAACCCTTTCCTATCTCCAGTGCACACCCCGGCAAGGCGTGGTAGTAGTCGTGGGCCGACGTGGGTGCACGTCTATGTTAATAAATCCTTTGATTATACACCAACACAAAGAAATCCATTATTCATTCATTTTAGGCAGGTCCTAAGAAATATAATGCGACTGAGAGAGTCTTTTCAAATGTCTACAATTGCATATTTTGAGTTGAATGATGTTACTGGTGTGTGCAGCCTATAGGCTACATGGCTGCACAGGAAATCACTAGTTATTTTGTTCATTAAACAGACAAGACACACTTAGGCTACCCTGATCACAGTCAAAACACATATATTTTATAGTAGGCTAAGAATATAATGAAATATAACAGAATAAAATTCAAATGATATTTGCAAATTTGCATCATGGCAATGTTGTGAACCGCTGTCATTTACAAAAGTTACATTTTAAAACAACTTGAGACAAGCGCATCATTTTTTGGTATCCACATTTCATCTCTATCCTTCCCTCAATCCGCCTTGTTAGGGAGCAGACGTAGGGTCTTACATTGAGAGGAGTAGGCCCAGATTCATCGTGAAACCAATAGAAAATAATGACAATCTATATTTTGAAAAGCATTTCAGTCTCGTGTTCATATTTCACATCCTCTGTGGGCTTTTGGAGATACCTTTATGCGATCCAGCAAAATAATAGGCCTACAGTTGATTCAGGCTACATTATTGCTAAATACTTCTGATCAGTAATAGACGAGCAAACAAATAGATGAGCTATACCATCTCCACTTATTAGCCCTTCCAGAGTATTAACCAAATATACAGATGGAGATTCAATGAAACAAAATCCCATTGATTAAGACATGCTTTTGGTCAGTAGTAGGTCTAGGCTGGTAAGCGACTGCGAGAGAAGAGCAAAAATAATCCACTTGTTAACCTCTATGGGATCGGTGCCTCCCCTGCGGGACTGGTTGAGCTAACGTAGGCTAATGTGATTAGCATGACGTTCTGAGTAACAATAATATTTCCCAGGACATAGACATATCTGATATGGGCAGAAAGCTTAAATTCTTACATTTACATTTAAGTCATTTAGCAGACACTCTTATCAAATCTAACTGCACTGTCCAATTTACAGTAGCTATTACAGTGAAAGAATACCATGCTATTGTTTGAGGAGTGTGCACAGTTGTGAACTTGAAAATACACGAATAAACCAATTAGGCACATTGTTCTGATCAGTGCTAATGAAAGAGTCAACAAGACAAGATGATCATGAGCAGCACTCAACTCAATGTAGCTAACATTTCCACAGCCTAGTTGTAGCTTAACCAATATCCAAACAGAGATTCAGTGAAAAGACAAATCTGACATTTATTTATTTATCAAGACCCCACACTTGTCTGAAAGCAGCTGGAGTAGTTGACCACACACGGCTATTGCTTCAATCAAATGTATTATAACAAGTGGATGACGTTGGTAGTTTCAGTTAGAGAGACAGTGGGATATTCCGGGTAGTCTTTTGGACTGCAGATACTTTGATGGAGAGATCATTGTGTCTCACAGATGTGTGGTAGTTAGCATCTTGTTTCTTCTCTATGAGTACCCAGATTCTCCATAAGTACCCAGATTCTCTATGGTACTAAAAAGCCCAAGAACAGGTCACATAATAAAGAGCGGACTACACAACCCCTCTGGCTTATATACACTGTAAAGCCTTGTATTCAGACAGTACTGCTCAAAATAAGCCCCTCAGTGAAGAATATTTAACCTGAAGCCATATTTGTACTATTTGAAAAGATCAAAGAACTTAGGAACGGCAAAGAGTGAGCCTGGCGTTCACCTACTCTTAACTGCTGTGTGTTTTGTCCTGCACCGGTGCCACGCTTGAACACGTTTTGCATTCCTGTCTGTTTGACGGTGTCTACAGGAGATGAGAGAGGGCATCTGATCAGACGTGTGGTACTTATCACAGAGACCAATCTGGTGTGTGTGTGTGTGTGTGTGATATTGTGTGTATTTGTGTGTGTGTGTGTGTGTGTGTGTGTGTGTGTTGTGTGTGTGAATGTGTGTGTCTTGCGTGAACATATGCATAGCTGTGGGTGTGTGTGTGTGTGTGTGTGTGTGTGTGTGTGTGTGTGTGTGTCTGTGTGTGCCTGTTTGCTGCCTCAGCCATTGCATGTAAAGTGGGTTAGTGTGTTTGTGTGTATATGTCTGCCCACTGTGTGTGTTTGTGTGTGTGTGTCAGCCAGTGTGTGTATCTCTGCTGCCAAGGTGTGTGTGTGTGTGTGTGTGTGTGTGTGTGTGTGTGTGTGTGTGTGTGTGTGTGTGTGTGTGTGTGTGTGTGTGTGTGTGTGTCAGAGCTGCAGCTCCATCCAGACAGGTGCGTGCTCCCCAGGCCCTGGCCCAGACAGGTCTCCTCTCGACAGGGCTGTGACCTGGGGCAGTGACCCACCAACCCTCCATGTCTGCATTTTAATGGGGCTGCTCTGGGTCTGTGCTGCCACTAGACAGAGGTAAGGACTTGTTAGACTGCAGAGGACAGGCTGTGAATATAGGGTTGTTATTTTCAGGGTTTTTTCTGCCTCTCTTGACAGGTAGAATATTGTCTACATAGTCTTTATTAATGCTCATTCTGTAACTAGGGTTACTGTTATGATCGAAATGTTGTTGTGTGATTTTGCTGTTACAATACTCCATGTGTGTTTTGTGTTTGTACTAAGGCATAAGAAGGAGGTTTTAAAAACGTATGGTCTTCTAGCATTGATAGGACTGGGTTTGTTTTATAACTTTGAAAAGAGAAAAAGAGAGGAGTGGAGGAGAGGAGAGGAGAGAGGATGGGAGGGGGAGGAGAGGAGAGAGGATGGAGTGGGGGAGGAGAGGAGAGATGATGGAGAGGGGAGGGGAGGAGAAGGGTTGGAGAGGGGGAGGAGAGGAGAGAGGGAGGAGAGGCGAGAGGATGGAGAGGGGAGGAGAGGAGAGAGGATGGAGAGAGGATGGAGAGGAGAGGAGAGAGGATGGAGAGGGGGAGGAGAGGAGAGAGGATGGAGAGGGGGAGGAGAGGAGCAGGGATGGAGAGGGGAGGAGAGGAGAGAGGATGGAGAGGAGAGAGGATGGAGAGGGGAGGAGAGGAGAAGGGATGGAGAGGGGGAGGAGAGGAGAAGGGATGGAGAGGGGAGGAGAGGAGAGAGGATGGAGAGGGGAGGAGAGGAGAGAGGATGGAGAGGGGAGGAGAGAGAAGGGATGGAGAAGGGGGAGGAGAGGAGAGAGGATGGAGAGGGGGAGGAGAGGAGAGAGGATGGAGAGGGGAGGAGAGGAGAAGGGATGGAGAGGGGGAGGAGAGGAGAGATGATGGAGAGGGGGAGGAGAGGAGAAGGGATGGAGAGGGGGAGGAGAGGAGAGAGGATGGGAGGGGGAGGAGAGGAGAGAGGATGGAGAGGGGAGGAGAGGAGAGAGGATGGATAGGCGGAAGAGAGGAGAGAGGATGGAGTGGGGGAGGAGAGGAGAGATGATGGAGAGGGGAGGAGAGGGGGATGAGAGGAGAGATGATGGAGAGGGGGACGAGAGTAGAGGGGATGGAGAGGGTGAGGAGAGGAGAGATGATGGAAGGGGGAGGAGAGATGGTGGAGAGGGGAGGAGAGATGATGGAGATGGGGAGGAGAGGAGAGATGATGGAGAGTGGGAGGAGAGATGATGGAGAGGGGAGGAGAGATGATGGAGAGTGAGAGGAGAGATGATGGAGATGGGGAGGAGAGGAGAGATGATGGAGAGGGGGAGGAGAGATGATGGAGAGGGGGAGGAGAGGAGAGATGATGGAGAGGGGGAGGAGAGATGATGGAGAGGGGAGGAGAGGAGAAGGGATGGAGAGGGGAGGAGACGATGGAGAGGGGGAGGAGAGATGATGGAGAGATGATTGGGAGTGGGGAGGAGAGGAGAAGGGGTGGAGAGGGGGAGGAGAGGAGAGAGGATGGAGAGGGGAGGAGAGGAGAGAGAATGGAGATGGGGAGGAGAGGAGAGAGGATGGAGAGGGGGAGGAGAGGAGAGGAGAGAGGATGTACCACCTTAGATTTGTCTTGTTTAATTAAAAAATATATGTATTGTTTCTCTGTAATACTACGAGCCACGGAGCAGTTTTACAGTATGAAGTTGGTTTTAGCTGGTCCAGATTGGTTCCCAATCTCCCGAACTCATAACTAGCTACCAAGAAGCCATTTTAGGCTACCGATCAAGTTAGAGTAGCTAGATTGTCTAACTACAGGAAATGTCCTAATTAAAGGAAACATAAGGTGTCGTAATAGGGTGTTTGGCCACGAGCCAGAACAGCGTCAATGCAGTTTCTGGAAGTCTATTGGAGGGATGCGACACCGATCTTCCACCATGTTGTTCAAAGTGGTGGTTGACAACGCTGTCCTCGTCTTTCCCAGTCATTTTCAATTGGGTGACTGAGACATATATACTGAATATATACCTGTATACTGAATAAGACTCACATTCCTTTCAATCTATTACCCAGATCAGAGATGCAGAGAAGCATATTAAGTGTGTTTAAAAAGAGAACCATCAGTCAGGAGGACAGACAGCTCAAGGGGTCTGCTTAAATAAGCAGTGAACTAGATTATTGTTATTTTTACATAGAAGTAAGCATGCTGGTTATGGCTCTAATTGGCAGGAAACTGCTGTTTCAGGTGTTTTATAAGTACAGGGGGACTAACCCCTCAGGACCAGCCGTGAAGATGGCTGACCAGCCATTTTCACCTACTTTGTGCACCATCAGACTTTTCAAATCAAATCAACGTTTATTTGTCACTTAAAATGGGTAAGTAATGAAATAAAAACAACAGTTAGAAGACATTGAAAAACAGTAGCGAGGCTATATACAGTAGTGAGGTAATAAAAGTAACAAGGCATCCCGTTCTGCGTCCCCTGTACCTGCATTTCTTCATCTTGCTAAAACGGGGGAAGTTGGCCCTGTCGTTTGTTTCGAGAATGTCCTGTGCGTCTTGCTTGTTGAAGAAAAACATCTTAGTCTAATCCGAGGTGAGGGATCGCTGTCCTGATATCCAGAAGATCTTTGTCTAATCCGAGGTGAGGGATCGCTGTCCTGATATCCAGAAGATCTTTGTCTAATCCGAGGTGAGGGATCGCTGTCCTGATATCCAGAAGATCTTTGTCTAATCCGAGGTGAGGGATCGCTGTCCTGATATCCAGAAGATCTTTGTCTAATCCGAGGTGAGGATCGCTGTCCTGATATCCAGAAGATCTTTGTCTAATCCGAGGTGAGGATCGCTGTCCTGATATCCAGAAGATCTTTGTCTAATCCGAGGTGAGGGATCGCTGTCCTGATATCCAGAAGATCTTTGTCTAATCCGAGGTGAGGGATCGCTGTCCTGATATCCAGAAGATCTTTGTCTAATCCGAGGTGAGGGATCGCTGTCCTGATATCCAGAAGATCTTTGTCTAATCCGAGGTGAGGGATCGCTGTCCTGATATCCAGAAGATCTTTGTCTAATCCGAGGTGAGGGATCGCTGTCCTGATATCCAGAAGATCTTTGTCTAATCCGAGGTGAGGGATCGCTGTCCTGATATCCAGAAGATCTCTGTCTAATCCGAGGTGAGTGATCGCTGTCCTGATATCCAGAAGATCTTTGTCTAATCCGAGGTGAGGGATCGCTGTCCTGATATCCAGAAGATCTTTGTCTAATCCGAGGTGAGTGATCGCTGTCCTGATATCCAGAAGATCTTTGTCTAATCCGAGGTGAGGGATCGCTGTCCTGATATCCAGAAGATCTTTGTCTAATCCGAGGTGAGTGATCGCTGTCCTGATATCCAGAAGATCTTTGTCTAATCCGAGGTGAGGGATCGCTGTCCTGATATCCAGAAGATCTTTGTCTAATCCGAGGTGAGTGATGGCTGTCCTGATATCCAGAGAAGATCTTTGTCTAATCCGAGTGAGGATCATGTCCTGATATCCAGAAGATATTTTTGCCATAATATTCGGTTGCAGAAACATTATGTACAAAATAAGTTACAAATAACGTGAAAAAAAACACATAATAGCACAATTGGTTGGGCGCCCGTCAAACTGCTGACATTTCGTAGGAGATGGTAGGAGAGGAGAGGAGAGATGACGAGGTGCGTTTAGTTCTGGGTGTTGTATCTGTTTTATATCGGTCATTTGAGAAGAGAAGGGGATAAGAGGCAGGGAGAAGAGGGAGGCTGGTTTGAGAAGAGAAGAAGGGAGGCAGAGGAGAGAGGGAGGAGGCTGGTTTGAGAGGAGAAGGAGAAGGGGAGGCAGAGGGAGAGAGGGAGGCTGGTTTGAGAAGAGAAGGGGAAGGAGAGGCCAGAGGGAGAGAGGAGGAGGCTGGTTTGAGAGGAGAAGGAGAAGAGAAAGGGGAGGCAGAGGAGAGAGGGAGGCTGGTTTGAGAAGAGAAGGGGAAGGAGGGCAGAGGAGAGAGGAGGCTGGTTTGAGAAAGAAAAGAAGGGGGGAGGCAGAGGAGAAGGGAGGCAGGTTTGAGAAGAAGAGAAGGGGAAGAAAGAGAGGCAGAGGAGAGAGGGAGGCTGGTTTGAGAAAGAGAAGAAGAAGGGGAGGCAGAGGAGAGAGGGAGGCTGGTTTGAGAGGAGAAGGAGAAGGGGAGGCAGAGGGAGAGAGAGGGAGGCTGGTTTGAGGAGGAGAAGAGAGAAGGGGAGGCAGAGGGAGAGAGGGAGGCTGGTTTGAGAGGAGAAGGAGAAGGGGGCTGGGTTTATGGCTTGGTGTTGTGTTGCTGACAAACAGGAGCTTTACTACCTACTGAGCAGTGCTGGTGTTATATTAGCCTCATTAATCAGGTAAATAGCCCTTTAATGAAGTGAGTGTTTCAGAGGAGGAGGCTGCCAGATCCACTGAGACTCTCCTCTTTCTGCCTCTCTCATTTTCACTTTCCCCCCTGCCTCTTTATTTCTCTCCTCTTTCTGGCTCCTCCTGTCTGTCCTCTCTGTGAGTCCATCTCTCTCTCTCTACGTGTGTCTCCGTCTCTCTCTCTCTCTCTACACTGAGATGTGTTGGATTTTTCCATAGTCTCTCTAACAAGGCCCAGATCAGGCATTAGGCATTAGTCCCAGCCCAGTGGAGAATCAGTTGGAGATACAATATATACACAGAAGTATGTGGACACCCTTTGAAATGAGTGCATTTGGCTATTTCAACCACACCTGTTGCTGACAGGTATATAAAATCGAGCTCAGTGACTTTCAACAAGACACTGTCATAGGATATCACCTTTCCAACAAGCCAGTTCATCAAATGCCCTTCTGCCCTGCTAGAGCTGCCCCTGTGTCCTGCTAGAGCTGCCCCTGTGTCCTGATAGAGCTGCCCCTGTGTCCTGCTAGAGCTGCCCCTGTGTCCTGCTAGAGCTGCCCTGTGTCCTGCTAGAGCTGCCCCTGTGTCCTGCTAGAGCTGCCCCTGTGTCCTGCTAGAGCTGCCCCTGTGTCCTGCTAGAGCTGCCCCTGTGTCCTGCTAGAGCTGCCCTGTGTCCTGCTATAGCTGCCCCTGTGTCCTGCTAGAGCTGCCCCTGTGTCCTGCTAGAGCTGCCCCTGTGTCCTGCTAGAGCTGCCCCTGTGTCCTGCTATAGCTGCCCCTGTGTCCTGCTAGAGCTGCCCCTGTGTCCTGCTAGAGCTGCCCCTGTGTCCTGCTAGAGCTGCCCCTGTGTCCGCTAGAGCTGCCCCTGTGTCCTGCTAGAGCTGCCCCTGTGTCCTGCTAGAGCTGCCCCTGTGTCCTGCTAGAGCTGCCCCTGTGTCCTGCTAGAGCTGCCCCTGTGTCCTGCTAGAGCTGCCCCGGTCAACTGTAAGTACTGTTATTATAAAGTTGAAAAGCCTAGGAGCAACAATGGCTCAGCTGCGAAGTAGAAGGCCATGTAAGTTCACAGAACGAGACTGGCTAGTGTTGAAGCTCGTAGCACATAAAAATAGTCTGTCCTCAGTTTCAACACTCACTAACGAGTTCCAAACAGGCTCTGAAAGCAACTTCAGTTCAAAAACTTTTCATCTGGAGCTTCATGAAATGGGTTTCCCGGCAGCCGCAGACTAAGGTCAACATGCACAATGCCAAGCGTTGGTTGGAGTGGTGTAAAGCTCATCGCCATTGGACATGCGCCATTCAAATCTGGGTTTGGCGGATGCCAGAAGAACCCGACCTGCCCCATCGTGTCTGAGGCTGTTTTTTGTGGTTCAGGCTAGACCCAGGGAAATCTTAAAAGCGAGGTCTATACAGAAATGTTTTGTTGAGATCGGTGTGGAAGAACTTGCCTGGCCTGCAAAGAGCCCTGACCTCCCCATCGAACACCTTTGGGATGAATTGGAACTCTGACTGCGAGCCAGGCCTAATGCTCTTGTGGCTGAATGGAAGCAAGTCCCCGTAGCAATGTTCCAACATCTAGTGGAAAGCCTTCCCAGAAGAGTGGAGGCTGTTATAGCAGCAAATGGGGGACCAATTCCATATTAATTCCCATGATTTTGGAATCATATGTTATACGAGCAGGTGTCCACATACTTCTGGTCATGTGATGTAATATTTATCATATACACTACCGTCTATAATACGTTTGTGGTCACTTAGAAATGTCCTTGTTTTTTTTAAGGAAATCATGTTTTTTTGTCCATTAAAATAGCATCAAAGTGATCAGAAATACTGTGTAGACATTGTTAATGTTGTAAATTACTATTGTATCTGGAAACGGCCAATCATTTTTTATGGAATATCTACATAGGCGTACAGAGGTCCATTATCAGCAACCATCACTCCTGTGTTCCAATGGCACGTTGTGTTAGCTAAAGCTGAAAACTGTTGTCCTGATTAAAGAAGCAATAAAACGGGCATTCTTTAGACTAGTTGAGTATCTGGAGCATCAGCATTTGGGATGCTGGCCTTCTAGGCAGAGCTCCTCTGTCCAATGTCAGGTTTTTTTTCCCATCTTAATCTTTTATTTTTATTGGCCAGTCTGAGAAATGACTTTTTCTTAGCAAGTCTGCCTAGAAGGCCAGCATCCCGGAGTTGCCTCTTCACTGTTGACGTTGAGACTGGTGTTTTGCGGGTACTATTTAATGAAGCTGCCAGTTGAGGACTTGTGAGGCATCTGTTTCTCAAACTAGACACTCTAATGTACTTGTCCTCTTGCTCAGTTGTGCACCGGGGCCTCCCACTCCTCTTTCTATTCTGGTTAGAGCCAGTTCGCGTTGTTCTGTGAAGGGAGTAGTACACAGCATTGTACGAGATCTTCAGTTTCTTGGCAATTTCTCACATGGAATAGTCTTCATTTCTCAGAACAAGAATAGACTGATGAGTTTCAGAGGAAAGTTATTTGTTTCTGGACATTTTGAGGCTGTAATCGAACCCACAAATGCTGATAAGAGAGAGAGAGAGAGAGAGAGAGAGAGAGAGAGAGAGAGAGAGAGAGAGAGAGATACTTCTCTGTTGCATTATCATTAACAGCATTATCATTTCCTTAGCAAAAACAATGTACTGAGCAAATGTTAAATTGGCTTTTTTCCAAATTACCATACAACAGGGGGAGACAGGGATGCAGCTTATTTCCCACCCTCTTCAACATATACTGTATATATCAACAAATTAGAGAGGGCACTAGAACAGTCTGCAGCACCTGGCCTCACCCTACTTGAATCTGAAGTCAAATATCTAATGTTTGCTGGTGATTCTGTCTCCAATCAAGGAGGGTCTACTCCAGCAGCTAGATCTTCTGAACAGATTCTGTCAGACCTGAGCCCTGACAGTAAATCTCAGTAAGACAAAAATAATGGTTTTCCAAAAAGGTCCAGTTGTCAGGACCACAAATACAAGTTCCATCTAGACACCGTTGCCTGAAAGCACACAAAAACTAAACACACACATCGGCCTAAACATCAGCGCCACAGGTAACTTCTACAAATCTGAACAATTTGAGAGACAATGCAAGAAGGGCCTTCCATACCATCAAAAGGAACATAAAATTGGCTAAAAATGCTTGAATCAGTTATGGAACCCATTACCCTTTAGGGTTGTGAGGTCTGAGGTTCGCTCACCAACCAAGAATTCACAAAATGGGACAAACACAAAAATATCCTCCATGTACACCGTAAAATACCAAATAATGCTGTTAAATTTGACAACTACCTAAAAAAAAAGGATGCGATTCCCAAAACTTCCATAACAAAGCCATCACCTACAGAGAAATGAACCTGGTGTAACGATTGTCATCGGGAGAAGGAGAAGAGGACCAAGGGCAGCGTGGTATGTGTTCATATTTCCTTTAATTAACTGAACAGTAAATACAAAAGAACAAGAGAATAAATGAAAAACCGAAACAGTCCCGTATGGTGCAAACACTGAAACGGAAAACAACTACCCACAACTCATAGTGGGAAAACAGGCTGCCTAAGTATGGTTCTCAATCAGAGACAACAAATGACAGCTGCCTCTGATTGGGAACCATACCAGGCCAAACACATAGAAATCTAACACAGAACAAAACATAGAATGCCCATCCCAAATCACGCCCTGACCAAACAAAAAAATAGAGACATAAAAGGAACTAAGGTCACGACGTGACACCTGGAGAAGAGTCCCTAAGTAAGCTGGTCATGGGGCTCTGTTCACAAACACAAACAGACCCTACAGAACCCAGGGCAGCAACACAATTAGACCCAACCAAATCATGAGAAAACAAAAAGACAATTACTTGACACATTGGAAAGAATTGACAAAAAACTGAGCAAACGAATGCTATTTGGCCCTAAACTGAGAGTACACAGTGGCGGAATACCTGACCAATGTGACTCAGCTTCCAAATATATGGCCATATTAGAGACACATATTTACCTCAGATTACACAGACCCACAAAGAATTTGAAAACAAGTCCAATTTTGATAAACTCCCATATCTACTGGGTGAAATACCACAGTGTACCATCACAACAGCAAGATTTGTGAAATGTTGCCACAAGAAAAGTTCAACCAGTGAAGAACAAACACCATTGTAAATACAACCTATATTTATATTTACTTATTCTCCTTTTGTACAGTAACTACTTGCACATCATTACAACACTGTATATAGACATAATAGGACATTTGACATTTCTTTATTCTTTTGGAAATTTTTGAGGTGTAATATTCACTTTTCATTTTTATGACTATTTATTTCACTTTTTGTTTGTTATCTCCTTTACTGTTTTGGCAATGTAGACATGTGTTTTTCCCATGCCAATAAAGCCTCTTAAATTGCATTTTGAGAGAGAGAGAGAGAGACAGAGAGAGAGATACAGAGAGAGAGAGAGAGAGAGAGAGATACAGAGAGAGAGACAGAGAGAGAGAGAGAGAGAGAGAGAGAGAGAGAGAGAGAGAGAGAGATACAGAGAGAGAGAGAGAGAGATACAGAGAGAGAGAGAGAGAGAGAGAGAGAGAGAGACAGATACAGAGAGAGAGAGAGAGATACAGAGAGATACAGAGAGAGAGAGAGAGAGAGAGAGAGATACAGAGAGAGAGATACAGAGAGATACAGAGATAAGAGAGAGATACAGAGAGAGAGATACAGAGAGAGAGATACAGAGAGAGATACAGAGATACAGAGAGAGAGAGATACAGAGAGAGAGAGAGAGAGAGAGAGACAGAGAGAGAGAGAGAGAGAGATACAGAGAGAGAGAGAGAGAGAGAGAGAGAGAGATACAGAGAGAGAGAGAGAGATACAGAGAGAGAGAGAGAGATAGAGAGAGAGAGATACAAGAGAGAGAGAGAGAGAGAGAGATACAGAGAGAGAGAGAGAGAGAGATAGAGAGAGAGAGATACAGAGAGAGAGAGATGAGATACAGAGAGAGAGAGAGATACAGAGAGAGAGAGAGAGAGAGAGAGAGACAGAGATAGAGAGAGAGAGAGATACAGAGAGAGAGAGAGAGAGAGAGAGAGACAGAGAGAGAGAGAGAGAGAGAGAGAGATACAGAGATACAGAGAGAGATACAGAGAGAGAGAGAGAGAGAGAGAGAGAGATACAGAGAGAGAGAGAGAGAGATACAGAGAGAGAGAGAGATATAGAGAGAGAGAGCGTATATCGCAGCAGGCAGAAACAATAAAGATAAATAACAATGAATCTAAGATGCTTAGTTACCCTGCTAGTTGTTATCTTCCAATCAAATATCAGACCTACAGGATGTTAAACCTTCACCAACATGTGACCAGATGGTGTTGGTGAGATAATGCAGCATTCCACGACATCACAAAGGAAATTGTTGCATACAGTTGATAAGAGTCACTTCTGGAGCTGCGCTGCCCTACACTAGCTTGATATTGGAACAATCTTTAATAATTGATATGATCTTTTTACTCATTGATGCACACTGCGGGTTGGGTCAGAATGGTTCTGTGGAAATAGTAGGTCATCTCAGTTACATTTTGAAGCTAGGATTGTTTAAGTAGGTCTAGTCCATTATTTATTTTTTTTACCTTAATTGAAATAGGCAAGTCAGTTGAAGAACAAATTCTTATTTACAATGTATTTACAATACGATGTGATACAGCCTAGATATCAACCAGAGACTGTAGTGATGCCTCTTGCACTGAGATTGCAGTGCTTCAGACTGCTGCGCCACTCGAGAGCTCAAATTGGCAATATGAGTCACTTTTTCCTGGTAAAATGGAGGAAGTATGAATTTATTCCATGTTGTGAGTTTTATAATTGCATGATGTGATCGATGTCTAGACCTTGGACGTAATCTCAACATGTCCACTGTCTGCTTTTAGTCATTTTGCAGACACTCTTATCCAGAACTACTTACAGTAGTGAGTACATACATTTTTCATACTGGTCTCGCATGAGAAACGAACCCACACGGTATGTATCAGCAAGGTAGGTATCAGCATAGGTGTCTGAATGAAACTATTCTCAGACATTGTCATCTACTGTATATTCATTCTCAGACATACCCAGAATTGATTGTGAAGAATTGCAAGTACTTAACAGCCATTCTATTAGAAGCAAGTACAGTAGTACACTATTACCAATGTTACATTTTTTCAAACACAATTCCGCGATATCCGGTTGTAGCCTTTATAACATTATGAGGTAAACAATACAATAATACATCCACGGCCACCTTCAAGATGTCAAGATTAATATTTTCTCAATATCCTTCGGAACTCTTTACTTTTAAGGGGTCAACCTACCACCAGACACAGTGTGTGTGTGTGTGTGTGTGTGTGTGTGTGTGTGTGTGTGTGTGTGTGTGTGTGTGTGTGTGTGTGTGTGTGTGTGTGTGTGCTCTATTGACCCTCTTATTTTCCCCTTAGTCAACTCCTGCTTGTGGTTGTTTAGAGTGACTCAGTAGAACACACAGTCAGGGAGACAGAGATAAGAGAGGAGATATTCCCTGTCCTCCAAACACACAGCCAGGAAGCACACAGCTGCTGCACACATTACATGATGCATTTAACTCAAAGTAAGCCCTATGTGCAAGCAGTTGAAAGATACCGGGTCATTCTCAACCACCATGTTGAAGAATTAGCATAGAGAATATCATCTCCTTCGAGACCTGCTTCTGCATATTTAGAATGGCTCAAACCCCTTGCTTTTTGAGAGAGAGAGAGAGAGAGAGAGAGAGACAGAGAAAGAGGAAAGAGAGGAAAGAGAGGGAGAAGAGAGAAGAGAGAGAGATACAGGGGAGAGAGAGAGAGAGAGAGAAGAAGGAGAGAGAGAGAAAGGAGATATAGAGAGACAGGAGAGAGAGAGACAGAGAGGAGAGAGAGAGAGAGAGAGAGAGGAGAGAGAGACAGAGAGAGAGAGCACAGAGAGAGAGAGAGAGAGAGGAGAGAGACAGAGAGGGAGAGAGAGAGCGTGGAGAGAGCGAGGAGAGGAGAGAGAGGGGGGGAGAGAGGAGAGAAGACAGAGAGAGAGAGAGAGAGAGAGATGGGAGAGAGAGGAGAGAAGACAGAGAGAGAGAGAGAGAGAGAGAGAGAGAGGAGAGAAGAGAGAGAGAGAGAGAAGAGAGAGAGAGAGAGAGAGAGAGAGAGAGAGAGAGAGAGAGAGAGAAAGAGAGAGAGAGAGCAGAGAAGAGAGAGAGAGAGGAGAGAAGAGAAAGAGAGAGAGGAGAGAAGAGAGAGAGAGAGAGGAGGAGAGAGGGAGAGAGAGAGAGAGAGAGAGAGAGAGAGAGAGAGTAGAGGAGAGGAGGAGAGAGAGAGAGAGAGAGAGAGAGAGAGAGCAGAGAGAGAGAGAGGGAGAGAGAGAGGAGAGAAGACAGGAAGAGAGAGAGAGAGAGAGAGAGAGAGGAGAGGGAGAGAGAGAGAGAGAGAGGAGAAGAGAGAGAGAGAGAGAGAGAGAGAGAGAGAATGAGAGAGAGAGAGAGCAGAGAAGAGAGAGAGAGGAGAGATAGAGAAAGAGAGAGAGGAGAGAAGAGAGAGAGGAGAGGAGAGAGGGAGAGTAGAGAGAGAGAGAGAGAGAGAGAGAGAGAGAGAGAGAGAGGAGAGGAGAGAGAGAGAGAGAGAGAGAGAGAGAGAGAGAGAGAGAGAGAGAAAGAGAGAGAGGAGAGAAGAGAGAGAGGAGAGGAGAGAGAGAGAGAGAGAGAGAGAGAGAGAGGATCACAGGGACACTTACAGCAGGGTGTGTGCAGAGACATGCCTGCAAGTGTTTTTTATGTGTCTAGGGATTTAAACATCTTGCTTTTCAAAAAATGTATTAACTGTATTGTTGGAGGGGAAAAAAATGAGGCCACTTTAAATGCATTGCTTATAATATAAGATGGGGACGAGTACAGATGTGACACAGACAACAGTACAATGATAAAACCTCATGTAGTTCAAACACAGTACTGCAATATTCTGTTGCATGAGATTCGTGTATTCCATTGATTCCTACATCCACAGGTTCCTAAGATAAAAGACAGGAACAACAGTATTCTCGATCTTAGGGAAGTATTCTAAATGAATTATATTTCAGTTCTGGCTAAAATGAGCCATTGTGTCACAGTGAAAATCAGCAAGGACAAGCACATTTTACTCGACAAAAGTCTCAGCCTCTTTCAACGACGATTCTGCCTTTGTTCTGTTTGTCTTTGATTGCTTGGGAGAGTTGAAAATGGTTGAATTGGAGCAGGGAAAATGAGTTTGGTATCAGCCCAAGTATCAACTGAGAATATGTGTCCCAAATGGAACCTCTAGTCCCTTAATAGTGCACTACTTTTTACCAGGTCCAGATATTTATACACATCCAAAGAGTTACGACTGGGTAGCTGCTTAACATGCTACGCTGGACGAGTCACGACTGGGCAGCTGCTTATGCTACAGAACAGACCGAAATACGGACTGGGTAGCTGCTTAACATGCTACAGAACAGAACGAGTCACGTGACTGGTAGCTACTTAACATGCTACAGAACAGACCGAGCCGTGACTGGGTAGTTGCATAACATGCCACAGGATGAGTCACGCGGACTGGGTAGCTTGCTTAACATGCTACAGTACAGAATGAATCACGTGACTGGGTAGCTGCTTAACATGCCACAGGAGGAGTCACGTGACTGGGTAGCTGCTTAACATGCTAGCAGGATGAGTCACGTGACTGGGTAGTTGCTTAACATGCTACAGGATGAGTCACGGACTGGGTAGCTGCTTAACATGCTATTAGGATGAGTCACGTGACTGGGTAGCTGCTTAACATGCTACAGGATGAGTCACGGACTGGGTAGCTGCTTAACATGCTACAGTACAGAATGAATCACGTGACTGGGTAGCTGCTTAACATGCTACAGGATGAGTCACGTGACTGGGTAGCTGCTTAACATGCTACAGTACAGAATGAATCACGTGACTGGGTAGCTGCTTAACATGCTACAGGATGAGTCACGTGACTGGGCAGCTGAGCTAACATGCCAGCAGCACAGAATGAATCACGTGGACTGGGTAGCTGCTTAACATGCTAAGCAGGATGAGTCACGTGACTGGGTAGCTGCTTAACATGCTACAGTACAGAATGAATCACGGACTGGGTAGCTGCTTTATGGGCCCTGGTCAAGAGTAGTGCACCATAAAGGAATTGTGTGCAGGCAAGCACCACAGCTTATAGAGGAGGGAGGAAGAGTTTTCTCTGAAATGGTTTCTTCTATTCTTCCTATCCTCTCTGTGCAGATGGCTTTAAACAACAGATTGTGATTGTCTCAGTCAGCTTATATGTCATACTGACCAGCTGTCTGTAACACAGATTGTCTCAGTCAGCGGTATGTCATACTGACCAGCTGTCTGTAACACAGTGATTGTCTCAGTCAGCGGTATGTCATACTGACCAGCTGTCTGTAACACAGTGATTGTCCAGTCAGCGGTATGTCATACTGACCAGCTGTCTGTAACACAGTGATTGTCCAGTCAGCGCTATGTCATACTGACCAGCTGTCTGTAACACAGTGATTGTCTCAGTCAGCGGTATGTCATACCGACCAGCTGTCTGTAACACAGTGATTGTCTCAGTCAGCTGTATGTCATACTGACCAGCTGTCTGTACAGGGTGATTGTCTCAGTTTGCGTATGTCATACTGGGACTAGCTGTCTGTAACACAGTGATTGTCTCAGTCACGGTATGTCATACTGACCAGCTGTCTGTAACACAAAGTGATTGTCTCAGCTCAGCGCATGTCATACTGACCAGCTGTCTGTAACATAGTGATTGTCTCAGTCAGCGGTATGTCATACTGACCAGCTGTCTGTAACACAGTGATTGTCCTCAGTCAGCGGTATGTCATACTGACCAGCTGTCTGTAACAGGAATTCGTGTTGCTACTAAGAAGCTAATGAGAGAGAGAGAGGGAGAGAGAGCGTAGAGAGAGAGGAAGAGAGGAGAGAGAGAGAGAGAGACACTTTATATATTATTCACCCTCACTTGCTTTGGCAATGTTAACACATGTTTCCATGCCAATAAAGCCCTTGAATTTAATTGGAATTGAATTGCAGAGAGAGAGAGAGAGAGAGAGAGAGAGACAGAGAGAGAGAGAGAGAGAGAGAGAGAGAGAGAGAGAGAGAGAGAGAGAGAGAGAGACATCTGTGTACACAAACAACAAGTGTGCAGTTAAAATTTCAGTTAAAATTGTCATGGGCACTAGAACAGTCTGCAGCACCCGGCCTCAGCTTACTAGAAGCTGAAGTCAAATGTCTGCTGTTTGCTGATGATCTGTTTTTCTGGGTCCACAACCAAGGAGGGGCTCACAGCACCCAGGATGATCTTCTGCAATGAAGCTCCGGAAAGCCAGGACTGGGCCCTGACAGTAAATCTCAGTAAGACAAAAATAATGGTGAACGCAAAAGGTCCAGTTCCCAGGACCACGAATACAATTTATGTAGACACCTTTTGCCCTAAAGCACACAAAAACTGTATCTACATCAGCCTAAACATCAGCACCACATCTAACATCTACAAGCTACAACGATTTGAGACAAGGCAAGGTCCTTCACGCCATCAAAAGGAACGTAATATTAGACCCCAAATAGGATTTGCAAAATACTTGATTCGGCTATAGAACCCATTGCCCTTTATGGTTGTGAGGTCTGGGTCCGCACACCAACAAAGAATTCAAAAATGGGACAAACACCAATTTGAGACTCTGCATGGGAATTCTACAAAACATCACCCGGGAACAACGTTATACACCAAATAATACATGCAGAGTAGAATTAGGCCGATAAACTCTAATTATCAAAATATAGAAAATACCTCAAATGAAGCGGTTCCCAAACCTTCCATAACAAAGCCATCACCTACAGAGAGATTAACCTAGAGAATAGTCCCTAAGCAAGCTGGTCCTGGGGCTCTGTTTACAAACACAAACAGACCCACAGAGCCCCAGGACAGCAACACAACCAAAAATCATGGGAAAACAAAAAGATAGTTACTTGACACATTGGAAAGAAGTAACCTAAAAACAGCAAACTGTAATGTTATATGGCCCTAACAAAGTTTACACAGTGGCAGAATACCTGACCACTGTGACTAACCCAAATGTAAGGGAAGCTTTGAGTATGTACAGACTCAGTGAGAATAACCTTGCTATTGAGAAAGGCCGCCGTAGGCAGACCTGTCTTTCAAGAGAAGACGGGCTATGTGCACACACTGCCCACAAAATGAGATGGAAAATGAGCTGCACACATGCATGACCATATTAGACACACATATTTCCTCAGATTACACAGACCCACAAAGAATTTTGAAAACAAAATCCAATTTTGATAAACTCCCATATCTATAGGGTGAAATACCATAGCGTGTGCCGTCACAGCAGCAAGACAGAGAGAGAGAGTGAAAAAGCAGAAGAGATAAGAGAGATGTGTTTGACACTGCTGACTTGTGTTAGTAGCTGAGGTCTTCCACTGTAAAATGATGTGTTAGTTTTCCGGGTGGAGCGGGGTGTTTTTCTCTTCTCTGCTTGATGCTATTGCTTTCTAATCCCAAACTATAATTAAATGTAGGAGCCCTGGGCTAGAAAACACTGCACTGCCTCTGTGTGTGTGTGTGTGTGCTGTATGGAAGAGGATAGGGATAGGACCATCATGGCCTAGTGTAATGTATATAAATTGTCTGGAGATGACAGTCACAGTGATGAAGTCCAGGGGTTTGTATCCCAGGCAACTGACTGCCCCTTACTCTCCCTACTTGTCTCCTTTTCTGTCTTGCTCTGAGGAATAGACGGAGACCAGACAAAATCTAGCTTTCAGAGAGCGTCCATCTAGATCTCCTTAAAACAACAGCTTTTAAAGGTTTCCTGGCTGGTTTCAGGGTGAAATACTTTTTTTCTGATGTAAACAGACAGGGCCAAAACAGACAGAAAGTGTCAGCCAATAAACCTCATAGCTTTCAATATGACCCTGATGCTCTCTCTCAAAGTTAGGCTTTTCACCCAATAAATATTAGATTGTCTCTTCAGAACCGTATTGTTCAGATTATACAGGTCTGACAGAACCGGTGATTATTTGTCAGAGTGTCAGGAAATGCAGCTCTGTGATCTACCTGGTCCCAGAGCCCAGATCTGAGCACAGCCTGTCCCTTAACTGGGCAGCCAGGTTTGCCCGTGACAACCAGTCTCTATAGCAGATGTGCTCACCGAGTCTGCTGTAATTTTTCCTTCAGTTTTCTACAGCAGCAACATGGTCATCTGCATACAGAGACATTTTCTGGAATATCATTGTTTTGTTTTAGATTAACGAGACCAGGTCTGACAGAACCTTGAGTAATGTTTTGAGCCAATTCATTAATGAAGATGTTAAATCAGAGTCTGACAGAACTGGGCAGCCCTGTCAGAGCCCCGTCTGAGAGAAGAAGTCTGTTTGCTTTAGAGCCCATTTGTCTGACAGAACCGTGATTAAATAACATCATATGCCCAGGTCTCCAATACCACTTTCATGATTATTTTATAAAAGCCCTTTGTCTGACAAATTGAATAACAGTCATTGAAGTCTGACAAACAAGATTAGATTTTCAGAGCCCAGGTTGACAGAACCGGTGATTAACGGTCGTGAGCCCAGGTCTGACAGAACTCAGATTAACGGTCAGAGCCCAGGTCTGACAGAACTAGTGATTAACGGTCAGAGCCCAGGTCTGACATAACCGGTGATGGACGGTCAGAGCCCAGGTCTGACGCAGAATCCATTAACGGTCAGAGCCCAGGTCTGACAGAACCAGTGATTAACGCGTCAGAGCCCAGGTTCCGACAGAACTCAGATTAACGGTCAGAGCCAAGGTCTGACGAACCTGTGATTAACGGTCAGAGCCCAGGTCTGACAGAACCTGTGCAGATGACCGCAGCACCAGGTCATCTGTGCATACAGCAGACATTTGATTTCAGTGTTTTGTAGGGTGAGACCAGGTGCTGCAGATGTAATGTTTTGGCCAATTCATTAATGTAGATGTTAAATAGTGCTGGTTCCTATTGGGCAGCTCTGTTTTATTCTGTAATTGGGGTATCCACAGGATTCGGATAGACTTTGACTGGTTATTCAAGGATTTGTCATTTTTCATGTATATCTTTTTGTTCTTGGCTCTTTGTTATATTTCTGTAGAGCAGTGGTTCCCAAACTTTTATTGTCCCGTACCACTTCAAACATTCAACCTCCAGCTGCGTACCCCCTCTAGCACCAGGGTCAGCGTACAGCGTACTCTCAAATGTTTGTTTTTTTACCATCATTGTATGTAAGCCTGCCATACACACACTATACAATACATCCATAAAACATAAGAATGAGTGTGCATTTTGTTTGCAGTGATTTCTCCACATATCCCCATTTTGAATAGCCAATTCCTCCTGATGAGGTTTGTTTCATTTATTCCAATTCTCCCAGAAGTGGTTTGATTCTATGGATTCCTCAATTACATTCAGCTCATTTCTAATGCTCTGTTCCTTTTTTGTTCTTAGGGTGTGTTTGTATTGCTTCAGGGTTTCCCCATATTGAAGGTGTATGTTTGTTCTTAGGGTGTGTTTTGTATTGCTTCAGTGTTTCTCCATATTGAAGGTGTATGTTTGTTCTTAGGGTGTGTTTGTATTGCTTCAGTGTTTCTCCATATTGGAGGTGTATGTTTGTTCTTAGGGTGTGTTTGTATTGCTTCAGGGTTTCCCCATATTGAAGGTGTATGTTTGTTCTTAGGGTGTGTTTGTATTGCTTCAGTGTTTCCCCATATTGAAGGTGTATGTTTGTTCTTAGGGTGTGTTTGTATTGCTTCAGGGTTTCCCCATATTGAAGGTGTATGTTTGTTCTTAGGGTGTGTTTGTATTGCTTCAGGGTTTCCCCATATTGAAGGTGTATGTTTGTTCTTAGGGTGTGTTTGTATTTCTTCAGGGTTTCCCCATATTGAAGGCGTATAGTTTTGTTGTCTTGGTCTCTGTGTTTTTGATTAGATATATTTCTCAATGACATTCTTCGATTTTTGCAATCATTATCAAGCCATGTTTCATTATCTTTTATTTCTGGTTTGCTCTTATGCTTCTTTAGATTAGCCAAGGAGGTTAATTTGTCAAATATAAAGTTTATGTTCCAAACAGCCAAATGTACACCTTCATTGCTGTAGGAGAATGTTAAGGCTAAAAAGTTGTCCAGGAGAGATTGTATTTTTTGGCTACTAATTGCTTTTTGTTAGATGCCTGTACTGTTTGCACTCCATCTATAGGCCTGTTTAGTACCATGTAATTTATTTGGCCGCAATGCTTCATGGTTGGGTTCTGCTCTTCTCAGATACACTGATTTTACTGTGGTCTGCGAGAGGTGTTAGTGGGCTGACTGTGAAGGCTCTGAGAGAGGTGTTAGTGGGCTGACTGAACACTCTGAGAGACTCTGGGTTGGTCTGAGAGAGATGTTAGTGGGCTGACTGTGAAGGCTCTCAGCGACTCTGGGTTTAGGTCGGTGAGGAAGTTGTCTACAGTGCTGCTGCCAAGGGATGAGCTGTAGGTGTACCTATCAAAAGAGACCCCTCTCAGCCTACCATTGACTATGTACAGACCCAGTGTTCGACAGAGCTGTAGGTGTACCTATCAAAAGAGTCCCCTCTCAGCCTACCATTGACTATGTACAGACCCAGTGTTCCACAGAGCTGTAGGTGTACCTACCAAAAGAGTCCCCTCTCAGCCTACCATTGACTATGTACAGACCCAGTGTTCGACAGAGCTGTAGGTGTACCTACCAAAAGAGTCCCCTCTCAGCCTACCATTGACTATGTACAGACCCAGTGTTCGACAGAGCTGTAGGTCTACCTACCAAAAGAGTCCCCTCTCAGCCTACCATTGACTATGTACAGACCCAGTGTTCCACAGAGCTTCACGAGCTGTACTCCGTTTTTGTTTTTCACTTTGTCATAGTTGTTTCTGGGGAGGTGTATGTGGGATGTGGGGAGGGAAAGGTTGTTGTTTCCTGGTAGGTGTTTATCTCCATGACTGTTAATAGTGTCTAGTTCTTCTGCTGCTCTACTATTCAGGTCTCCACAGACCAGTATGTTGCCTTGGGCCTGAAAGTGACTAATTTCCCCTCTAGCATGGAGAAACTCTCTTCATTGAAGTTGGGTGACTCTGAGGGGGGAATGTATGTGGCACAGAGCAAGATGTTTTTATCTGTTAAGATAGCCTCCTTGTTGATTTATAACCAGATAAAGAATTGTCCTGTTTTGATTCATTTGATTAAATGAGTTAGTTCAGATTTGTACCGTATTAGCCTTCCCCCTGAGTCTCTGCTCTGTGTGATTCCTTTTCATTTGGTGGATGGAACAATTCTCTCCCTATAACCTAGGGAGGCCTCGTCTGCGTGGGTCTAAAGCTGGAGTGTGGCTCCTCCAGGTGTGGGACTGTGGTGGGGGGGGAGGCCTCGTCTGCGTGGGTCTAAAGCTGGAGTGTGGCTCCTCCAGGTGTGGGACTGTGGTGGTGGGGGGGGTAGGCCTCGTCTGGGTGGGTCTAAAACTGGGGTGTTGCTCCTTCAGGTGTGGGACTGTGGTGGTGGTGGGGGGTAGGCCTCTGTCTGGGTGGGTCTAAAACTGGGGTGTGGCTCCTCCAGGTGTGGGACTGTGGTGGTGGTGGGGGGGTAGGCCTCGTCTGGGTGGGTCTAAAACTGGGGTGTGGCTCCTCCAGGTGTGGGACTGTGGTGGGGGGGTAGGCCTCGTCTGGGTGGGTCTAAAACTGGGGTGTGGCTCCTCCAGGTGTGGGACTGTGGTGGGGGGGGTAGGCCTCGTCAGGGTGGGTCTAAAACTGGGGTGTGGCTCCTCCAGGTGTGGGACTGTGGTGGAGGGGGGTAAGGCCTCGTCTGGGTGGGTCTAAAACTGGGGTGTGGCTCCTCCAGGTGTGGGTCTGTGGTGAGGGGGGTAGGCCTCGTCTGGGTGGGTCTAAAGCTGGGGTGTGGCTCCTCCAGGTGTGGGTCTGTGGTGGGGGGGTAGGCCTCGTCTGGGTGGGTCTAAAACTGGGCTGGGGTGGTCTGTGCTGCGCTGGCTGTAGTGGGCATTGAGGTTGGTGGTGCCGTGGTCGTGGCTGTGGGGTCCAGGATGCTGGTCTGGGGTGTTGTCTCGCTGATCTCGGAGGGGTGGAGATTTGCTCGCTGTTCCTGGGTGGAGAGGTCGGGCTGCGGTTTAAAGCAACATCCTTGAGAGTCTTGGCAAGGATGGGGACTGTCTCCCTGTACAGGTGAACATGGTCATAGAGACAGTCCAGATGGTTGGCCAGGTGTATATTGGGTTGTAGGGAACAGTCCCAGGAGAGGCTGGCGTTTAGTCTGTGGATTGTGGCAGGGTGGAAGTCATTCCTCTGTAGAAGGGTTGACACCACGATCCTTGAGTTGGGGAAGATTGCGGAGGCCTTCTCAATAACTCCCCGTAGTGAAGTGGCCACCTTCTCCTGCTGAGCACGCAGGTCGTTGGAGGGGTAGAGTGGGGGCTGGTGGGTGTTGGAGCTGTGGTGTGGCTGGTCTGTGCCGGTGTCGCTGTCAGTGGGAGGGTGTTCTGTGGGTTGGGGAGGAGGGGTGCAGCAGGCAGGGCTGGGGAAGCCTGGCTGGTTGAGCTGGGCTCCTCTGCTGTGTGAGGACAGGGCTGGGGAAGCCTGGCTTGTTGAGCTGGGCTCCTTTGCTGTGTGAGGGCAGGGCTGGGGAAGCCTGGCTGGTTGAGCTGGGCTCCTCTGCTGTGTGAGGGCAGGTCATAGAGTGGTGTTCTAGCTGCTCCTCTGTTCTCTTTCTCTCCTGCAGCCTGTCCTCTGTCCTCTCTCTTGCTTATGAGATCCTCTAAAGTGTGGATATCTAGTGGATATCTAGTGGCTGTTTACACCTTGGTTAGTAGCTCCTCTAAGGTGTAGATGTCTGGTGGCTGTTAACACCTTGGTTAGGAGCTCCTCTAAGGTGTGGCTGTCTGGTTGTTGTTTGCGTACGCTCTTCCTGAGCAGGACCATCTCCCCCTCCAGTTTGATGAACTCATCCCTCATGGCAGCCATGGTGGTGAGGAGGACCATCTCCCACTCCAGTTTGGTGAACTCATCCCTCATGGCAGCCATGGTGGTGAGGAGGGTCTGAGCCTGTTCTGCACTGAGGGGGTCGCTCTCCTCCTGGGGCGTGTCCTCCACTATGGTGGGAAGAGAGGTGCTGGATGTGGGGATAGTGGGGGTGAGGGTGGTGCTGGTGGAGTTTGTCTTGTGGGAGGGCATGTCACTGATGGTGTTTCTCTCTCTCTCTCCTTAATGGTCTGAAAGTCTGTTTCAAACAGCCTAAGATGACCTGGCACCATGACAGTCCCAAGTCTTGTAGAGGTTGATTGTTATCATGGTGCTGTCAGTGTCGTCACTGTCAGCGTCCACCCATTACAGATTCCCTCTTTCTTTATGGATGGGTAGTGAGAGCAGACTGCTGAACGCCATGCATTTGGCTGGTCCGTGAGGAAGATGAGATTACCCACATCACCGTTTTGGTACAGGTCTGCAAAAAGGGTTTCTGGCCTCCCCTTTAGCAGTGTCTGTTTAAAAGCTTTCCTCGTTGTGTCATTTTTGGGCTCTGGAGGGTAGAGAATGGATTCAGTGTTGAGGGGGAGTGGGGACATGGTGCTTGTGGGCTCTGCTACAATTGCTGCTGCTGCTCTGTTCTGCTGCCCCATTGCCATGGCAACTGGTTGTGTTTGTCTGTTGCTAGCTAGCTCTTATTTAGCTCAAAAACTGTAAAAAGAGAAACATCTTCACACAAAAAAACAGAATATATGTTTAATGTTAGAGTCCGTGCTCCTTTTTGGTTTACTGACTCAGTTTGGTCGTTTGATGTAGTTGTATTAACTCAACTTGCTAGGTTTGTTTTAGCTCGTTTCTTCTGGCTAGCTTGTTAGTCTGCTGGCTAGGTTTTTGTTGTGTAGCTCACGAGAGTCAAAACTTCTTAAAAAGGAAAGATATTTCACAAATTAACTTTAAACAAGGCACACTTGTTAATTGAAATGCATTCCAGGTGACTACCTCATGACGCTGGTTAAGAGAATGCCAAGAGTGTGCAACAATGTCATCAAGGCAAAGGGTGGCTACTTTGAAGAATGTGAAATATAAAATATATTTAGATTTGTTTAACACTTTTTTAGTTACTACATGATTCCATATCTGCTATTTCATAGTTTTGATGTCTTCACTATTATTCTACAATGTATAAAATAGTAAAAATGAAGAAGAATCCTGGAATGAGTAGGTGTGTCCAACCTTTTGACGGGTACTGTATATAAAAATAACTTTGTCCACGACTGGGTTCAAACACGGAACCTTCTGATCCGGAGTCAATGCTTTACACCCTTTCACCACCCCCACCCCCATCACCATCCACAACACCTTAACAAAACCAAAGACTTCTTGATGGTAATAGTGTGCACTGTTACCACTAGTGGCCGTTTTTTAAGGCATTTTTTCCGACGTCCTCAGGACATGGATAGACAGACGTCCAATTTCAAAGTTAATCTTGAATGACCTCCTTGGTGTGTGTGTGTGTGTGTGTGTGTGTGTGTGTGTGTGTGTGTGTGTGTGTGTGTGTGTGTGTGTGTGTGTGTGTGTGTGTGTGTGTGTGTGTGTGTGAAGATGAATCAGACAACCCACTGGGAGGACATTTTGCAATCATCTGACTAACATCATATATCAAAACATCGCCATCATTTTGGTCAAATACACATCTGACTTGCTGCTTATCTGCTCATTATAAATAGGATAAAATATAATAGTATATCATTTAAAATACAGAAACATGGTTTCTACATTACACTGTTTATTGTTTTATTTTTTATTTAACCTTTATATAACTTGGCAAGTCAGTTAAAAACAAATTCCTATTTACATTGACGGCCTACCAAAAGGCAAAAGGCCTCCTGAATGGACGGGGGATATAAAACACTGCTATAATGTTGTCTCTGTTGAAACACTGCTATAATGTTGTCTCTGTTGAAACACTGCTATAATGTTGTCTATGTGTCTGTTGAAACACTGCTATAATGTTGTCTCTGTTGAAACACTGCTATAATGTTGTCTCTGTTGAAACACTGCTATAATGTTGTCTCTGTTGAAACACTGCTATAATGTTGTCTATGTCTCTGTTGAAACACTGCTATAATGTTGTCTATGTCTCTGTTGAAACACTGCTATAATGTTGTCTATGTCTCTGTTGAAACACTGCTATAATGTTGTCTCTGTTGAAACACTGCTATAATGTTGTCTCTGTTGAAACACTGCTATAATGTTGTCTCTGTTGAAACACTGCTATAATGTTGTCTCTGTTGAAACACTGCTATAATGTTGTCTCTGTTGAAACACTGCTATAATGTTGTCTAGGTGTCTGTTGAAACACTGCTATAATGTTGTCTCTGTTGAAACACTGCTATAATGTGGTCTATGTTGAAACACTGCTATAATGTTGTCTATGTCTCTGTTGAAACACTGCTATAATGTTGTCTATGTCTCTGTTGAAACACTGCTATAATGTTGTCTCTGTTGAAACACTGCTATAATGTTGTCTCTGTTGAAACACTGCTATAATGTTGTCTATGTCTCTGTTGAAACACTGCTATAATGTTGTCTATGTGTCTGTTGAAACACTGCTATAATGTTGTCTATGTGTCTGTTGAAACACTGCTATAATGTGGTCTATGTTGAAACACTGCTATAATGTTGTCTCTGTTGAAACACTGCTATAATGTTGTCTATGTCTCTGTTGAAACACTGCTATAATGTTGTCTCTGTTGAAACACTGCTATAATGTTGTCTATGTCTCTGTTGAAACACTGCTATAATGTTGTCTATGTGTCTGTTGAAACACTGCTATAATGTTGTCTATGTGTCTGTTGAAACACTGCTATAATGTGGTCTATGTTGAAACACTGCTATAATGTTGTCTATGTCTCTGTTGAAACACTGCTATAATGTTGTCTATGTCTCTGTTGAAACACTGCTATAATGTTGTCTATGTGTCTGTTGAAACACTGCTATAATGTTGTCTATGTCTCTGTTGAAACACTGCTATAATGTTGTCTATGTCTCTGTTGAAACACTGCTATAATGTTGTCTCTGTTGAAACACTGCTATAATGTTGTCTCTGTTGAAACACTGCTATAATGTTGTCTATGTCTCTGTTGAAACACTGCTATAATGTTGTCTATGTCTCTGTTGAAACACTGCTATAATGTTGTCTATGTCTCTGTTGAAACACTGCTATAATGTTGTCTATGTCTCTGTTGAAACACTGCTATAATGTTGTCTATGTTGAAACACTGCTATAATGTTGTCTCTGTTGAAACACTGCTATAATGTTGTCTAGTCTCTGTTGAAACACTGCTATAATGTTGTCTATGTGTCTGTTGAAACACTGCTATAATGTTGTGTCTATGTCTCTGTTGAAACACTGCTATAATGTTGTCTCTGTTGAAACACTGCTATAATGTTGTCTCTGTTGAAACACTGCTATAATGTTGTCTATGTTGAAACACTGCTATAATGTTGTCTAT